>NC_142814.1:34347986-34570159 GCF_049724085.1 Artemia sp. Qi Xiang Cuo | reverse complement strand
GAACTTCTATATTCTATATTCGTATTTTTATTTAATCAGCATAATAAGGTGATTCTTTTGATGTATCTTTTCATAATAAAGTTCCATTTTTTAGAGTTTCGCTTATTATTGAGCAGAGTCGCTCCTTACTTACAGTTCGTTACCAACAACTGTTTGATATATTTTCTTTAACTCTGAAATATAACGCAACAATGACAAATGTTGCATCAATTTGAATTAAAGATTACTAGATATTTTAGTGAAAAGTACTAAGGACAGTTAAATAAAAAGTACAAGAAAATACAAATTGTAGCCTAGGGTGTTGACCCCAAAATATGCAAATAACTCATATAAAACAGAGATTTTATGCAAATTTTTAAATAGAAAAAGATAGTTGTGTTACAATTTGTTAAAATCAGATTCGTACAAGGATTGTTAAAATTATGTGACTGAAGAAACCGAAGTGAGGTTCTTGGGTCCCTATCTCTTCCATAATTCCTCCGCTCCAACTTTGCGCATACATGCATGGTGTAGCACTTTCAACTCAACATCAATCATTGAGTATCTATAGAATGGTTCTAAATTTATAAATATTCATCTTTAAAAACAGTCAAGATTACAATTTGAACGACATAAATCAAAACGCAGTTAGTACATATTTCAAAAGTGGAATATCACTTCCACCAAAATTGGCATTTGGGGGTTTCTGAAATTGTTGATTACAAATAGGGTTAACAGTACAATACTGAAGCCCAAAATCAAAGCAAAATTTCAGTACAGGATTTACAATTAGTGTTTAATTTTTAACGAAAACTGGTAATTATGAATTTCAGAAGTTTTGAATTAAAAATTTAAGAGACTAATTTAGCAATGTGAAAGTCTAAAATCAATCTGTGGGTATTCTTTTCACGACTAATATTACTGCTACTGACAACTCACGACAGCACCAAACCGCCTGGGGTCAACACGACTACGCACGCTCTTTCTCTATCCCAGTTTATTCAAAGCCTTCTTCTTTACACCCACCAAAAAGTCCCTATTTCTCTTAAATCTTTCGCTACAACCTCATCCTGCCCCATTTGGGGGTGACCCTTTTTTCGTGTGGCCCTAGATGGTTGGCCAACAAAGGCTATTTTTGGCAATCTGTCATCCTTCATCCGAAGAACGTGTTGTAGCCATTTCAACTTTTCCTTCATTATAGTCATAGAAAGCGGGATTGAACCATTTTGTCATACAGCTTACTGCTTGAAATACGGTCGGTCAGTCTGGTATTCAAAACCGTAATTCCCAGACTTATCTTGCTATTCTTCAAACTTTTTTCAACTGTGAAAAACCCCCCTGGGCCTTGACTAGTCTACTTATAACATCTTTACTGCATCCACCGTCTTTGCTAATGGTACTACCTAAGTAAGCGAAGCTGCCAACTTGATCAATCATCTCATTATCGAACATCACCTCTTCACCTTCACGTATACCTTGTTTTAACGACTTACTCTTCTTAGAATTAATTTTTAAACCTATTCTTGCACCCTGAGCTCGCAAAACCTTTAAAAATGTATTCATTCTGCTTGTATTTTATCTAGGATGCAAAATCATTAGCATATTCCCCATTTGACATTTTTACGTCTCCATTTGACTCCTTGTTCTCCCATTGTCTTTCCTGTGCTCCTTAGGACAAAGTTCGTAAACAAGATCCATAAATATGGGGATAGAACACAACATTGCAAAGCACTCTTGATTTAATACGAAACCACTAATCAAATTAATGTGTGTATCTGGTATACCATACAAGGAGAGGACCTTCGCTATAGGCTTTTCTTCAATCAGCTGAATCAAAAGCTTTCTCATAATCTATAAAACTGAGAACTAAAGGGGTTCGATGACTCAGGTGCTTCTCGATTACTAATCTAAGAGTGGAAATTTGGTCGACAAATCCTCTACCCTTCCTAAAACTGCACTGTTCTTCCCTTACAACTTTACCTACAGCATGTCTTAGTAAAAAGAAATCGTCATACTAAATAATTTGCTTCCAACAGAGACCAGGCTAATGCCTCTATAATTACCACACTCACTCTTATCACCTTTCTTACGGAGGGGTTTAATTAGAGTTTTCCTGAAATCGCTAGGCCTTCCCTTTTTCTAGAATCATATATTTGAATCTGCTTCACGACTATTTCACTTGAAACTGTTCTCACGACTTCTTCTGCCAAGTTCCTACTAATAATTAATTTTCAGTGCTATTATTGATAAAACTTATTAGCCGACATTACTACTATTACTGTGTTTAAAAATTATGTCAATTAAAAATAAAGATGAATTGAATTAAAAGGAAAATTTTCTATGAGAAACTTTGATTGAATTCAATATAATTAGATTTATATATATATTAAAACCTTAAGTGAACAGATATGACTGTGAATGAGGAAAATGAACTTAAATCAACAGATATTAAAATAAACAAAGAAGCCAAAGCCAAAAAAAAAATAACATTAATTAACACAAGTAAGAGTAGTCAATAAAACAATAACTATAAAAAAAAACTGTAAACTAGATCTGGTCCATTTTAGATTTTAAATTCGCTATTAATTTTCGTAGAAAAACTTAGTTGCTCAAATATTTAATTAATGGGGAACTGCGTCATTCACGACCCAGACGATATTTAATGTTAAATACTTTCAAAATAGTAAATTATATTTTCCTGAATTCTACAAAGGGAGGGGGGATAAAATATTTATCTTTTCCCCTGTCCCACCCTTGGAGATTCTTCTTAAGTTTGCTTCCTTAAGAAAAATTCTGACGCCACCCCACGAGCTGCAACACAATTATAACTATGTTCGCTAGAACATTTTAATTATTCTAATTTTTTTTTCAACTTTACATTTTTCATCAGTGTAATCTTACCTAATTTCTCTTGTAGTTGGTGTGACTTCTCAAGGAGGACTGTTTTGTTTTCCTGCACCACCTAATGACGGACTGCCACAGCAACCACAAGTCGTTTTTCAAACTTACTCAACACCTGTTCAGGGGCATGAACAACCAGATCAGCAATACCTTCATTCGGAAGGACCTTCTCAAAGACCTGTTCAACTCCCTGTTCATGCGGCGACTGTCCATTCGCCTGGTGGATATATTTTTCCAGGTGCTCATTTTAAAATCAGCTCTATGCCGCTATGAAAACTATAAAAAAACGGTGAAGTAAAATAAATGTAGTTATTATATTTCTTAGAAAATTTATTTTCTAAGAAAATTAATTATGTTTAATGAATTTTTAGCCTCTAAAGGGTTATAGCTTATTGGATTGGCTTGTGATCTATATCAGACATACGGACGGCCTATATTGTGGTTCTTAAACTGAGATTCACACGGAATGATTTCAGCGGGACGTTAAGAATTAATGCATATTTTACTACTTGTATTATTAATTTTATGTTATTCTTAAAATTACACCATATAATCTGTCTTGGGATGATATTTTCATTATTATTATTATTATAATTATTGTTATTATTATTCTCTCTTAAGCACCACATTTGTTTTAAAAGTATCTATATTAATGAAACTGGACTTAAAATCGATGACAGTAATTTTGAGGGGATGAGACAATAAATATACTATAAATGGCTATTGACAACACATTGACAATTTACCAACATTTTTCTAGTATTAACTTTCAAAGCAGATTTTTTTTTTATTCTTAAGCAAATGGATTCAAGCTAGTGGGATAAGGTGTATATTCGATCTACAGTAATTTGAAAAGCACCATCGATGTATTATAGGTTATCATTAGTAATCTGCCCTCTCGAAGAATTTAATTATTAATTTAATAGAAAAATATTTTTTGTGTAAGAACTGGCTCTAAGCCTAGGTTCATACGCATGTTTCCACGGGAGCAGTATTTGCTTTTCAAGACAATTCAGTGGTCAAATTAAGCAATTTTAGTTGCTTTGTCAAGTAATTTATTGAGTTGGAAAAATTACAACTTTTATTCGGCCATTTTCTTTTTTCTTCAGAACAATGGTAATAACCATGTAAATCGATGATTGTATTTTTCCTTAACCAGCAGCACCAGTCATTAAAAAAACTTTCCCTTGTGAACTATTCAGCAACTGGAATTAATTATTCTTGTAACTGACATATAATATATATATATATATATATATATATATATATATATATATATATATATATATATATATATATATATATATATATATATATATATATATATATATATATATATATATATATATATATATATATATATATATATATATATATATATATATATATATATATATATATATATATATATATATATATATATATATATATATATATATATATATATATATATATATATATATATATATATATATATATATGTGAATTTCTGTGTTTCCATTCTCTAAAAAAAATTGCTATAGCTTACTATTCAATCTAGAAACAGGAAATTACAGAAATTACTTCAATTGTATTGTGTTCATTCAGGAAGTGACATTTTCGCGTGAAATGTTCTAATCTGCTACTACTACTACTACCAACAAATCATTGCAGCACCAAGCTGCCTGCGGCCAACAAGGCTACGCATGTTCCACCTATCATCCCCCCCCAACCCCCCCAATCAATTCAAAGTTTCACTCTTGGCCCTCTCATGAGTCAAAAGTTCCTTAAAATTCTTTCTTATGACCCTTCCCACCACATTCGAGGATGTTTGATTCCAGATGAATCACAAAAAAGCAAAATTTTTGACAATCTATCATCTTGCATCATTAAGACTTGACGTAGCCATCTTAATTTTCCTTTCATCATAGCATTGGAATGTGGGATCCAAACAAATTTTCGTATAGCTTATTATTAAATATATAGTTTCAAGGACGTATCCAGGATTTTTGTTCGGGGGGAGGTATTTTCTTGAAGAGTTTTACAACAACAAAACTTTACATAACATATCAAAAATTTGTTCATAATTATGCATCTTTGTAACTTTTTTACGACAAAACTTTCAGGCAAAACTTTCGAGAAAGGGTTTAAACTCGGTAACACCCCCTCCCCCTTCATACGGGCTTGTATTGTCGGTCAAACGAGTGCCTGAAGCTATCCCTAGGCTATTCCTTTGGATAACATGTAACATAATTATCTTCCTTAGTTTTTTGAAGCGCTCACGTTTCAGAGCTATATTTGAAAACTTTCATTACGTTACCGTAGCTTCCAATATTGTAATCTAAGTTCACAGATTTATCTTCCTATTCTTTCAAACTTTTTTAAGCTGTAGCAAAATAACCTGAAATTTGTTTGTTCTACTTTTCACTTCATTGCTTCCACCATGACCTTGAGGTATTTCTAGAAGCATCCTGGATCACATCTTTCAGCAGATTATATAACGGTTCATAGATTATATTACGGTTCATAGATTATATAACGGTTCATAGATATTATATAACGGTACAATATAATTTTTGTGAAGTACAATACACATAGAAGCTTTTCAAAACAAAAAAGTGTGAACTATACCGTTGGCTACAGAAGTTCCAATAAATCATATTAACAAAATGATGAGTGTAAATAGGTATTCAAATTTTTTAAGATAAGTATAGTAACAAAATTCAATTTTACAGGTAATCACGGGATTGTAGCTGCTAATCCATTCATACGTTCAACCGCTGCACAATTTAGACCTGTGATCCACCACATAGTTCGGCCTCGTGTGCCTCAAAGTGTAAGCTATCATATGCCAGGAAGCAATGGCTTCTATTACCCATCGCCTTCATACGTTGGATCTCAATATAAAAATAAAAGACCAGTTAGACAAAATACAACTGAAGCGAAACAAGAAAATGACAATCCCGATTCCCCTAGCTGAGAAACACTTTTATTTAACAGTTCATAAATTAGAATACTTGCACCAGTCTAGTCATCTTCCTTTTTATTCGGTTACCTACTAGAGCATCTGCGCTCGTCAATCTTGCTGTGAAATTTCGAATGAAAAAAATTTATAAAAGTTAGAAGTACTCTTAGTTCATTCTTTACTCTGTCACTGACCTAGTATTCGTTCTAAATCTTCCGAATTTTCTGGAAAGTGAAAATCTGTGTTAAACTTGTTAATTATCTTGTAAAGACGGAAATAAATCAGAGATTTATGCTTAGTTTTTACAATAGGACCTCAATCTACAATAAAGATTAGGTGACTTAACGAAAAGTAAATAGCATATGCAAAAAGGCTACTATCTTCTATTTTAACGCAGGGCTCTATACTTATTCAAACATCTGCTAAAATGCTTTTTGTGAAGAATTTCACTTTAAAAAAGCTTTTTTCCATTACCCCGAAGTGGGTAACCCGATCATTTTTTAAACCAACCTTTTTAAATAAAAAAAAATAAATAAAAAAGAAGAACTTAAGAAGAAATCCTAAGAGTCTTTACAACTATACTCTATCAATAATAAAAAAAATAAATAAAATAAATAAAAAATCAAAAGATGTACATCTGACCATCAGAATTTTAAATCGGGGCTGTAGACCTGCTTGAAAATTTTTTTAATTTTCAGAAGTTCGACTCCGATTCTGGACCTCAATTTTGAAAAGCTCAACTCAGACTACAATTATTAATAAACTATATTAACTCCTACTCTGCTTAGCAAAAAAACTTTAACCTACAGGGCTATAGACTGTAATTTTCAGAAATTCGGCTCCAATTCTGGATTGCAATTTCAAAAACCTCTGCAAATTTAAATGGTAATGAATTTAATTAATCCAATCAATATTTCACAGTCCTCTTGTACGAAAGATTTTAACAAATTGTCTTGTCGGTGGACACACATGATTGTTCAGGATAACGAAAACCCTTCACGGAACTGAATGTAAGGATACAACATGTGAGGTTCTTAGCGGCTAATATCGTGCTTTTCCCAGTAATTCCTTGGTCCAAGACACGCTTCTCGTTTTACAAAAAAAAAATATGTTAAAATTATTTTCACAAAATTTCTAAATACAATATTTCTTAAATATATCGGTAACACAATCAGCCCGTCAGATATAATCTGTCTTTCCAAAAAGTGAGCTGCAGTTAATTTTCTTAATGGGTAGTTACAACCGCAGCTTTTTATTTAAGCTTCCAAGTAAAAACAACCGCAGCTTTTTATTTAAGCTTTCTGGTAAAATTAGTGCTTTTGTGAACCTCTTTACCGTACGGAAATTCCTTAAAGTTCTATATAAATCTATAAACATTGTACTTTAAATAAACTAGCCTGTTACATGCAACTTTAGGTGTTGATCATAACTTAAACACCAATTATTGAGCTATAAAATGCTTGAATGCTTGACTGCTTCGGGTATGATATATACCGAAAGCAAAAACAAAATTTGATTTATTAAATAACCAGGGCTTATAAAGTCCGTAAATCCTTCAAAATTACAATTTTTGCAGGAGTGTAATCCGTTAGCTGGTTTTAATAGATCAGACATTTTTTAACGTGAGAGAGAAAGAGAGGGGGAGAGTTCTTAAAAAGGATTTTCTAATATATATATATACACATACATATATATATATATATATATATATATATATATATATATATATATATATATATATATATATATATATATATATATATATATATATATATATATATATATATATATATATATATATATATATATATATATATATACATATATATATATATATATATATATATATATATATATATATGTATATATATAACAGAAAACATTAAAACTTAGAACAAACACACATTATTATGTATATGAGGGGGGGTGGTGCCCCCTCCTCAACACCTCACTCTTTACGATAGACTATTTATTACTTTTAAGAAACCTTCTTAATGTTCTAATTAAACGACCATTGTGTTTCAGGAGTCGTTTTTAAAGAATTGAGACAAAATTTAATCTTTAGCATAAAGATGAGGTGTTGAGGAGGGGGAAACTCCCCTAATATACGTTATAATTTTTGTTCGTTTTAATTTTTAATGTTGTTTTTTACTTTCAGTTGAAAAACTTGTTTTCTTTACTTAATTTCTGATCTTTTTTTTTAAGTGCTAGGAAATCTGGCTCCAACTCCACCAATAAATTCCTCCTCCCTGATGGAGAAAAATTCCTCCTCCCTACTTATATGTTCTCTAGACAATTCAATCTTGGCGAAAATTTACCTCGGACAATTACCTTTAATATCTCCACTCATAAAATTGATTGAGCAAAGAGAAAACAAGACATTAGCAGAATTTCATGCAAGAATTCTTGGAAACTCCCCCAGTGTAAAATTTTCCTCTAAAAATTCACCCTAGAAACTTCCTTCCCCATGCAAAATTCTTCCCGTGTAAATTGCCCCCAGCAGAAAATTCTCCCCCCCCCACCACGAAAATGTATGCATACTTTCCAATAACAAATACTATACGTAAGCGATGGGCAAATTTTATGACTTAAAGCCATTTCCCCTGGGCCTGTGGGGGGTCATGTTATCTCCATAGGCGCAGTTATTCCGCCTTTAAATTATGCTGAACACAATGGCTATCTCAAAATTTTGATCGGGCATTTTTGAAAAAAAGGGGCTTGGGAGGGGGCTTAGTTTTCCTCCAATTTTTTGGTCACTTAAAAAGGGTTCTGAAGTTTTTAATTTTTGTTCAAATGAGCCCTCTCCCGATATTCTAGGACCATTAGGTCAATATGATCACCCCTGAAAAGAAAATACGCATCCGTGATCTTTCTTCTGGCAAAAAAACACAAAATTTCCCATTTTTGCAGATAGAAGCTTGAAACCTCTACGGTAGGGTTCTCTGATACGCTGAATCGGATGGGGTGATTTTCATTAAGATTATATGACTTTTATTGGGTGTTTTCCCCTTTTTTCAAAATTCACGCAAATTTTCTCAGGTTCGTTGCCTTTTTCAGGCAAGATTAATCATAATGAAATTTATATATTTGGAATCAGCATAATAAGCCGATTCTTTTGATAAACCTATTGGTTTCAAGATTCCGTTTTTTAGAGTTTCGATTACTATTGAGCCGGGTCGCTCCTTACTTACAGTTCGTTACCACGAACTGTTTGATTCATATCATGGAGTTTAAAGGCTATTGATTAAAAGCTACGAGAAAATTTACCTTATATAAGGAAAAGAAAAAAAAACTCCGGAAAGGAAAGAGATCTGGAAGAAAGTTATACCATCAAGTTGAGTATGCAAGAAAATCCTATTACAGAAATTTCATGAAATTTCATATATTTTTATGAAAAGGATGGTTTGTTATTTCCTATTTTAATTTTTTTGCATCTTTTTTTGAGATGATGGAATTAAAGCAGTGGTCCTTAAAATTGGAAACTGATATTTCTAGTGCCCCTTCACAGTAACAAATAAATTGCGTTTCAGCAAAGAGGCAGGATCTACTATTTTTGGTTCAAAATGATTATTTTGGTCCGTTTTTGGGGTCTTATTATCGCGCGGTGGCGCACAGGTTCTTAAATATAAATACAGTACATAAAAAATAAACAGCTAATGCAGACGATAATTTTTGAGCTTCATTAAACTGAGTTGACTCATTTGAGGCTTCATAAGATAAGTACCTTGATGTATAGTTACATATCAGCTATTAGGGAGAAGGTTCAGTGAAGTTTCTCTTGGTGGGAGGGGGGGGGATTCGAAGCATCAAAAAGTGTATTTTTAGATCCAAACTCTCTTATATTCTGTTAGTCGATCAGACAAATGTATAAGGAGAGGGTGGATTTCATCCCTTAATCTCTTCATTTTGAAGAATATTTTGGACCAATTCTGTAAAATTGGATAAGTGAAGGTGATCATGGGCGCCCATAAGGGGGGGGGGCATAGGAGGGTTTCCAGTCCCCCCTGGCCGAATGACGCTGCCTTATATATATATATATATATATATATATATATATATATATATATATATATATATATATATATATATATATATATATATATATTTAGATTTCTATTATACAACTAGACCCCGGCGAAGTGCCAATAAAGGAAGGTTGGTGGCAAAGGGGGCAAAAAATTGCAGAGGTGCGCTGCTGGCGAGATTACTGTTGACCACAAAATTTTTGTTTCGATCAGTCTTTCTCAAATCCTAGCTTTAATTTACATCAGCTTTCAGCCTATTCAGAGTTAGAAACTTTGCGAGTCGCTGCCTGGACGCAAGTCTTCTTCGTTATTCATCAAGAGAGGTAGAAATCTGGTAGAAACGAAATGGCTGTGGCATTTCAGAACCCTTGCATAATAGTTGAAATATCTAACAACTATGTATTCCTAACAAAGTTAATTATCAAATTAGTAGTATTTTTTTCATCGAGCAACCGTCACCCTCGAGAAGAATTGTCACCATTTACATCACAGCTTGTTGGTAGGAAAATCTTTCCCCTTATCCTTCACACTATCAAACATCCAGAGGGGATTTGGAAGATATATCCCCTTTCAATCCAGATGGTTTAGATAATAAAGATCTGTGCTCTTAAATACAGACCAACCAAATGTTTTCTAGCCCATTAAGCTGGTGACAAATTGCCATGCTCACTAGAGGTTCTAACTCCAACCCCATCCCTAACTGCACTGCCATCCTCTCACCCAATGCTTTCAGTAATCCCTGTGATTTTGCAGCCACTGTGAAATGAGATAGTCACACCTGAAAAAGTACAACCACATCCCAGCACCACCATGAAAACAAAATGCTTCAAGGAAGAAAGAAGGGTAGAACAAAAGGACTTACTGATACATCAGTGAAAGCCAAGATTGAAGATACCTTTGCTACAAGGAACAAGGGGTGGAAAAGTAAAAATTGAAGCAACAAAAACAAGAAAAACAAAGAAGCAGGCTGTGAAGAGATTTGTTGAGAAGACAGTACTGAGGGTGAAAAAGAAACTGGAAAGGTTCGGACAGTGACTATTGATGGAAACTCGGACAGTTCTCTTGGGAAAGATAGTGAAAAGGAATGTGAACTTAGTTTTGATTTGGGTTGCAGTTGGCAACTTTGTAAAATTCATCTATGAGGGCCGTTAGGTAGAAGGTAGAACCTACTGCAGAGGTCAGTGTGACGACTATGAGTGGTGGGAGAGGTAATGTGCGAAAGTGGCTGGAACAGCCAGATCATATCTACTACATGAAAGAGGATTTAGAATAAAAAAGCCCAGTACTTGGACAGTTTGTGAACTTGGACAAATGTTTTGACCAAAATGTATCTTCCCTAAACAAGGACAGCAGGTTCTTAATCTTGGACCTGATGCAGATAGTTGGAATTGGCTGACTAAATACTTATAGCCAAGCCTATTTGAATATAATTATTCTTTTTCACAACACATGTCAGTGATTGAATCAGTCCATGATTGATATACTTCAATTTTAAGATCCTTTTTTAAGATTGGGCAGTAGCCTATTTTCCAAGATTAGAGTCCAGCTAAAAATTTGCAATTGTAACTAGGCTTCTACTATTAACTGTTGGTGCATTTAAAATAGTTACCATTACATATGGAAGAAATATTCAAACTAATGAATGACTTATTAAGAAAATTTATACAGATTTAGTAGAGAAAAATTGATATAATAGATATAACTATTAAGATGGCGGTTAGGGAGACTTGTATTTGTAGTTTCCTACCCATTCATTTCTGTCGATGTCCTGGTCTCCGTCCTGTAATTAGGCACATTCTAGCCTGCTCCTAGTTATTAAACCTCCAGTGGTTTTATGACAAATAAGGAAACACATTAATTGTCCTTGAAGTTAAATTCAGAATTTAACAGTTAGGAACATGAGAATATTCAGAACCTACCGTTTCAAGTAACGCATCTGTGTCATGGAATGAAAACCTCAGTATTTATGAATACCGGTCTAAGGCAAGGACTCAAGAAATATTCATTCTTTGCTATACCAAGGTGTCTTTAAAAAGAGAGGTACTTAAATCCCAAGTCCCTACATGGAATTTAATCCAGTTTCTGTTCGAAAGGCAATTGTCTATTCAATGGATGTGCTACGAGAACTAGTGCTGAATAAAAATTCACCCTGGGAGCACAAGGAATTCATGCAAATTATATGTGTGCGCACTTGCTTGTTTAATTTTTAAAACCCCACTTGATTTCAAAGCGGAAAACACAAAATCCTTAACCACACGAGGAAAGAAAAGCTCCAACATTGCGGTTGACGCAATAAAGATTTGGCTCAAATTAATTCAAAGTCAGCGAAATGTGCCAGCCTGGCAGTGGCGGCCTTACGACACTTCGGCGGCAGTTGATCGAGCCTCTCGTCGGCGGCGTTCAGTGCATGTGCCGGTGTGGCGTCAGGGTCAATATCCAACATAAAAAAGTGCGGATTAGACCAGGTAAGCCCCCCCTGAAATTCAGCTTATGGGCGCCCATGAAGGTTATTGCGGTTGGATATGTCCCCGGTTATTGCGGAATAGCTTTAAGTGTAACATAAATGATTATGCTCTTATGCTTAGCTGCGAAGAGAAGGGAAAAGTAGGAGACCCCCTTTAGAAAGAGTTGTTTGAAGAATTCTATTTGAAAATCATGAAAATACCTGACCTTAAATATTCATTTCCCGAATTTCCAACCCACCCCAACTGAGAAATGTTTTGAACAATGCACAGTTTCAGAAATGATAATCATTCTCGAAGGTTTGCTACATAAACATTAAATTTGGGCATACAAATGGGGATTGAGGGTTGAGTGATCGCATTTCTCCCAAGTAAGAGAGCCCTAGGTGAAACAGTTCGTGGTTACAAACTATAATGACTGACAGTTGTCAGTAGAAACAGAAATTCTAAAAAATGAAATTTGACCACAATACATGCACCAACAGAACCCATTATTAATGCTGATTCTAAACATGCAAAGTTCAATATTTTAAGATTTATTCATCAAAAGCTGTTATTATATGGAAATTTAAATAATTTTATAAAATGGGCCCCCCCCCCAAAAAAAATGGGGTGTGATCTTGATTAAAACTACACAATGAAATTCAACCAGTGTGAGACTTCTAAACCTACTATGAAAATACAAAAAAAAAAAGTTTTCAGAAAATCAAGGTCACACCTTTATATCTTTTCTCAAGTATCAAACCAGTCTTTGTAGATTGTCAAAAGAGGTTCAAACAATAATTCAAGAATCTAGTCCCTTTTTTAAGCAATAAAAGAAATCACGCCATAGAAAACTGCCCAATTTTTTTCATTCTGTCCCACAGAACAGTAATACTGGCCTGAATAAGGCCGAAATATAATCATAAAAAAAAAAAAAAATGGAACTATGAAAAGGGTGTTTATAGAGCATCCCATTCTCGAAGGTCACACTGAAGTGCAGTCATGCTCAAACGCACATTCAGTCCATTAAACATGAACTGATACTCTAAACCTTCCATCCAAAAAAACTAACGGATATAGAGCATTGCATAGTTGCGTGCCAGCTATTAGGGTTTATACCAGTGGATTCTTGCACAAGGAGGAGGGGCACATAATGCCTCAATATTCGCTATATACAAAACTGCCCCTCCCCTTAATCTCTCATCTTTAGCATAAAGTTTGATCCGCTCCCCGAACACTTCAAGATTGAATGCTCTAACACTAGAACAATAAGAATGGAACCAATTTTTTTTCGCAAAGCCTCAAGAAGGGAGGGGCTGATCCCACATTTACCTCATCCGCTTAAAAAATTTTTTTAAAAACAATCGGTAAACATTTGCAAATACTCACTAACTATATTTGTTACACTGTAAATGCTTTTAGTACAATTCTAAGCAAACTTTGATGTAAAACAAGGTTGAGGGGTTAGCTCCACCTTTCGATATTGATATCATATCGTTAATTTCAATTGGAAAATAGACTTTACCATTTAATTATTTAGGCTGAATTCGTTTTACGCATATACAGAAATCGAAAAAAAAACTTACTGGGATGTGTATGGAATAGCAATTGTATCGATCTTTCTTTTTATGGTTAAATTAAATAAAAAAAAAAAGTTTTTTTTAACTGAAAGTAAGGAGCGACATTAAAACTTAAAACGAACAGAAATTATTCCGTATATGAAAGGGGTTGTCCCCTCCTCAATACCTAAATAATTTCTTAGACCACACTACTTTTCCATTTACGAAAAACTAAGCAAGAAAAACGGGTTTTAATTCTTATAAAGCAGTGAATACACTAAAATAAACACTTAATTAAACAAAAATACTCCGAATATTTCGGCCCCACGTCTGGTAGCCTTTCTCAACGGAAATTTTTTTAGGATCAATTCAATTTATAATATTTTAATTAAAAAGTAGGTAAGATTTTCAACCAGTACTGATTTTAATAATAGTTCTGAAACAAAAGATGACCTCGCGAACAAAGGTCAGAATGGGTTAAATGCGGGGAAAAGTAAAAAACTGCAGCTAAGCTTGAAAGCCAACGAATTCGTTCAATTTATAATTCAAAAATTGGTTGATGAACTTGTAAGATTTCATTAGGGGTTATGGGCCGGGGGTTAGCTGACCTTTATTGTTTTGGTTTAAGTATAAATATATTCTTTATTTTTGATAGATTTCCATTTATATACTGATTTATATACTGTGAGGAGGCGAGTTGAATCATTATAGACATTCGATTGTGTTCATACGCCAGTGAATGGAAGTGTTTATTTAATATGGGAGTTTTCTTTCCTATATATATATATATATATATATATATATATATATATATATATATATATATATATATATATATATATATATATATATATATATATATATATATATATATATATATATATATATATATATATATATATATATATATATATATATATATATATATATATATATATATATATATATATATATATATATATATATATATATATATATATATATATATATATATATATATATATATATATATATATATATATATATATATATATATATATATATATATATATATATATATATATATATATATATATTTTTCTTTCACTTTATGTGTTTAATATGTTTTTATTTTGATGTAAGTTAAGGTTTTTAAAAAGAACATTTTTTGTTTCATTCTTTTCCTTTTTTTCCATTGAGAAAGGCTCCCGGACGTGGGGCCGAAATATTCGGAGTATTTTTGTTTAATTAAGTGTTTATTTTATTGTATTCACTGCTTTATAAAAATTAAAACCCGTTTTTCTTGCTTAATTTTTCCTCAATACCTCGCTCTTTACGCTAAAGTTTTTTATTGTTTTAAAAAATAAACTTGTGTGACAGATTCAAACTGTAGCATAAAGAGCGAGGTATTGAGGAGGGGACAGCCCCTTTCATATACTGAATAATTTCTGTTCGTTTTAAGTTTTAATATCGCTCCTTACTTTCAGATAAAAAAAATCTGTTTTTTTTTAATTTAATTTCTGAACGTTTTTGAATTAATGCAGCTTCGATTTTGGCTCAACCTACATAAGTAATTAAAACGAAATTTGCATATTAATTTTTACTTTTTTGGCTAAATGGCTTTCTCGAAATTTTGTTCTGACGTAACTTACGAATTAACTTACGTAACGAACTTCTATATTCGTATGTTTTATTACATATATTAGGGAGTTTGCCCACTAGTCGATACCTTACTCTTTACGCTAATGTTCGAATTTTGTTCGTATCAAAAACCCCTGAATCACAAAGGCCGGTAAATTAGAATAGATAGCCCTTTTGAAACTACTAAAAAAAACTTTAGCGAAAAGGGCGAGGTATTGACTAGGGGGCGAACCCCCTCATATACGTCATAAGTTCTATTTGTTTTCAGTTTAAATGTCGCACCTTACTATCAGCTGAAAAAAAACTTGTTTTTTTGTTTAATTTCTGATTTTTTTTTAAATAATCCTGGAAAAACTGGCACCCCCTTGAATAGAAATGTTCTGTGCCCCAAGAAAAAATCATCTATAGAGAGATCCTCCCCTGTAACCCCCTCCTCTGACACCCCTAATCAGAAAAAAATCCCTCCTGAAACGTCTTTATACTTCCCATTAAGCAATACCATATGGAAACAATGGGCAAAGTTCATAAATACCAGCCCTTCCCCCGGGAACTGTGGGGAATTAAGTCACCCTCAAAGGCATATTTATTAGATTTTCGACACTACTGAACAAAATGGCTATCTCAAAATTTTGATTGGGTTACTTTGGGAAAAAAATGAGCGTGGGAGGGGACCAAGTTAACCTCCAATTTTTTTGGTCACTTAAAAAGGGCTCTAAAACTTTTAATTTCCGTTCAAATGAGCCCTCTTACGATATTCTAGGACTACTGGATCGATACAATCACCCATGGGAAAAAAAAATAAATAAAAAATAAAATAAACCCACATCCGTGATCTTTCTTCTGACAAAAAATACAAAATTCCACATTTTTGCAGATAGGAGCTTGAAACTTCCGCAGTTGGGTTTTCTGATACGCTGAATCCGATGGTATGGTTTTCATTGGAATCCTATGACTCTTTAGGGGTGTTTCCCCCTTTTTTCAAAAATAAGGCAAATTTTCTCAGGCGCGTATCTTTTGATGGGTAAAACTAAACTTAATGAAACTTATATATTTGAAATCAGCATAAAAATTTGATTCTATTGATGTATCTATGGGTATCAAAATTCCGGTTTTTAGAGTTTCGGTTACTATTGAGCCGGGCCCCTCCTTACTTACAGTTCGCTACCACGAACTGTTTGATCAAACAAGTAGTTACTTATATGCTGGTTTCACGAGGTATTGTGAAATATGTCTTACCACGGGCATGCATATATTTATTTGACGAGTGACTGTCTTACCACGGGGTAATACTACAAACGGTATATAAAGCAATCAAACACGATATATTTGGAACTAGGGACGAGATTGTGAAATGCAATCAGAAGGGTGATCGATATAATAGATACGAATCCAACGAATGAGGCACGAATACAAAGACAGATTTAATGTTTATGGAATATCAAGACAGATTTAATGTCCTTGGTAAAAAGCCTGTCAAAGACCGTATGCTATCTAGTACTAAGGACGGTATATACATTACCAGACTGGTTTAGACACAGGTTTCCAAGCCAAAACTATTGATCGTCACATTACATATTCAAAAGGTTTATTGCGCCATTTGGAAAAAATAGTGGTTTCGGTCATAGGGTAAGAAAATCATGTTATTAGCATAAATAATGTTTTTTACTAAAGATACATCCAAGCCGCGCATGTTTCTGACTCAAAAATTGTCACACACTAATAACCTCTAGGCTGAAGGTACCTTGCATCTTGTCTAGAATTGATTGGCATATTGTGTTAAATCATTTACCAAAAAAATAACTCTATTTGCGAAAAAGGGTATAGCATTTGTGAATTGGAATGTATGAACGATCTTAATTGAATAATAGGGAAAAAACAGAGCTAGATAACATTTGTGAATTGGATTGTATGAAGGTGGTAATAAAGGGGTGAACTGATTACCAGTTAAGGTAACCCCGAAGGGCTTGTTAACTCAGGCAATTGGAACAACATCAATCTATGAAAATGGTTAACGATGATAAACTGACCTTGTGACTTGACCTAGCTTTATTTCTTCAATGTGTTTTGTATAATACACAAGTGGCGTTTGAACAGTGTTGTCAATTTAAAATAGGGTCTAAATGTATAGTATACTAAAAAGTTGATACTAATAGAGATGTAGATGGCAAGAAAAAATTTTAATAAAGAAATTTAGAAGAATCCATAGAAATCCTTACAAATCAAGTAGTGAGGTGTATATGAGTATGAACTGTCAAGGGTCATAAGCACCAATAACCCTAACCACCAGGGACCTCAACCCCCAAAGGTCCCTTATCCCCAAACTCCGAAGGGTCCCACCCCCCCAACGACCCCCCCCCCATTTTTCCTTTAATTTTATCTTTAACTTTTTTTTGAAGTTTTTTTTAACTTTTTTTATTATTTTTTTAACATGATATATCTTTCAACTTTTTTTTACATCTCATAGAATGACATGTATAATATTTTCCAACTTCAAAATGGGAATGATATAGATATGTGTGTCGCAACTTTTACTATTAGAAAAATAATGTTTGTAGTGACCATTTTTTTTACATGTTTTTTTTCAAGTTTTTGTTTACATCTCTTAGAATGACATGTAACATACTTAAAACATAAAAAATCATATTTAATATTTTGTAAATTCAAAATGAGAATGATATAGAAATGTTAGTCGTGACTTTTACTATTAGAAACATATTGTTTGTAGTAGCACTTTTTTTTTAACTAATTTTTTTGGACTTACTTTATTCAATTCATTATTTTTTTGGACTTTTTTTTATAATTATTCAACTTTTTTTCTCTCTTAGAATGACATGAAACATACTTAAAACAATTTAATAAAGAAATTCAGAACAATCCATAGAAATCCTTACAAATCAAGTAGTGAGGTGTATATGAGTATGAACCGTCAAGGGTCATAAGCATCAATGACCCTAACCACCAGGAACCTCAACCCCCAAAGGAACCCTATCCCCAAACTCCAAGGGGGTCTCTCTCCCCCAAATTTTTGCCCCCCTCCCCTTCATTTTTTTTTTGAATTTTTCTTTTAACTTTTTTTTGAAGTTTTTTTTTTTTTTTTGCATGATATATTTTTTTAACTTTTTTTTACATCTAAGAATGAAATGTAACATACTTAATACATAAAAATATCACATTTAATGTTTTCTAAATTCAAAATGAGAATTTTATAGATTTATTCAACTTTTTTTTTAACATATTTTCTTTCAATTTTTTTTTACATCTCTTAGAATGACATGAAACATACTTAAAACATAAAAAATTCACATTTAATTTGAATAAGCAAATACCCGCCCAGACAAACAGGCAAAAAGAGTGAGAGAGACAAAAACACATACAAATACATAGATTCAGACACCCAAACCGAGAGAAACATGCATTTGGAATAAGCAAACACCCGCCCTGATACATGCAAAAAGAGTGAGAGAGACATAAACACATACAAATACGTAGATTCAGACACACAAACCGAGAAAGACATGTATTGGAATAAGCAAACACCCGCCCAAATACACAGGCAAAAAGAGTGATAGAGACTAAACCACATACAAATACGTAGATTCAGACACACACACCGAGACAGACATTTATTGGAATAAGCAAACACCCGCCCAGATACACAGGCAAAAAAGAGTTAAAGAGACAAAAACACATACAAATACGTAGATTCAGACACACAAACCGAGAAAGACATGAATTGGAAAAGCAAACACCCGCCCAGACAGACAACCAAAAAGAGTGAAAGAGACAAAAAACACATACAAATACGTATATGCATACACATAAGACGATAAAGACATGCATTGGAATAAGCAAACATCCGCCCAGACACACAGGAAAAAAGAGTGAGAAAGACGAAAACACATACAAATACGTAGATTCAGACATACAAACCGAGAAAAAAATGCATTGCAATAAGCAGACATCCGCCCAGACACACAGGCAAAAAGAGTGAGAGAGACGAAAACACCTACAAATACGTAGATTCAGACAAACAAACCGATAAAGACATGCATTCGGAATAAGCAAACACCCGCCCACACACACAGGTAAAAAGGGTGGGAGAGACAAAAACACATACAAATACGTAGATTCAGACTCATAAACCGAGAAAGACAAGCATTGGAATAAGCAAACACCTGCCCAGACACAGAAGCAAAAAAATGAGAGAGGCTAAAACACATAGAAATACGTAGATTCAGACACACAAACCGAGAAAGACATGCATTGGAATAAGCAAACAACCACCCAGACACACAGGCAAAAAAGAGTGAGAGAGACAAAAACACATACAAATACGTAGATTCAGAGACACAAACCGAAAGACCTGCATTGGAATAAGCGAAAACCTGCCCAGACACACAGGCAAAAGAGTGAGAGAGACAAAAACATACAAATGTGTAGATTCAGACACACAAACCGAGAAAGACATGCATTGGAAAAAGAAAACACCCGCCTCAGATACACATGCAAAAAGAGTGAGAGAGACAAAAACACTTACAAATACGTAGCTTCAGACACACAAACCGAGAAAGACATGCATTGGAATAAGCAAACACCCGCCCAGACACACAGGCAAAAAGAGTGAGAGAGGCAAAAACACATACAAATACGTGTGAAAGAGACAAAAACATATACAAATACGTATATTCAGAGGCACAAACCGAGAAAAACATGCATTGGAATAAGCAAACCCCCTCCCAGACATACAGGCAAAAAGAGTGAGAGAGAAAAAAACACATACAAAAACTTAGATTCAGACTCACAAACCAAGAAATACATGCATTGGAATAAGCAAACCCCCGCCAAGACAAACCGCCAAAAAAAGTGAGAGATACAAAAACACATACAAATACGTATATTCAGACACACAAACCTAGAAAGACATGCCTTGGAATAAGCAAAACCCGCACAGAGACACAGACAAAATTAGTGAAAGAGACAAAACACATACAAATACGTAGATTCAGACACAGAAACCAAGAAGACATGCCTTGGAATAAGCAAACACCAGCCCATACACACAGAGAAAAAGAGTGAGAGAGACAAAAACACATACAAATACATAGATTCAGACACCCAAACCGAGAGAAACATGCATTTGGAATAAGCAAACACCCGCCCTGATACATGCAAAAAGAGTGAGAGAGACATAAACACATACAAATACTTAGATTCAGACACACAAACCGAGAAAGACATGAATTGGAATAAGCAAACACCCGCCCAAAAACACAAGCAAAAAGAGTGATAGAGACTAAACCACATACAAATACGTAGATTCAGACACACACACCGAGACAGACATTTATTGGAATAAGCAAACACCCGCCCAGATACACAGGCAAAAAAGAGTTAAAGAGACAAAAACACATACAAATACGTAGATTCAGACACACAAACCGAGAAAGACATGCATTGGAAAAGCAAACACCCGCCCAGACAGACAACCAAAAAGAGTGAAAGAGACAAAAAACACATACAAATACGTATATGCAGACACATAAGACGATAAAGACATGCATTGGAATAAGCAAACATCCGCCCAGACACACAGGAAAAAAGAGTGAGAAAGACGAAAACACATACAAATACGTAGATTCAGACATACAAACCGAGAAAAAAATGCATTGGAATAAGCAGACATCCGCCCAGACACACAGGCAAAAAGAGTGAGAGAGACGAAAACACCTACAAATACGTAGATTAAGACAAACAAACCGAGAAAGACTTGCATTGGAATAAGCAAAACCCACTCACAAATACAGGTAAAAAGAGTGAGAGAGACAAAAAAACATAAAATTACTTAGATTCAGACTCATAAACTGAGAAAAACAAGCATTGGACTAAGAATACACCAGCCCAGACACAGAAATAAAAAAAATAAGAGAAACTGAAACACATAGTAATACGTAGATTCATACACACAAACCGAGAAACACATGCATTTGAATAAGCAAACACCCACCCAGACACACAGGCAAAAAAGAGTGAGAGAGACAAAAACACATACAAATACGTAGATTCAGACACACAAACCGAAAGACCTGCATTGGAATAAGCGAAAACCTGCCCAGACACACAGGCAAAAGAGTGAGAGAGACAAAAACATAGAAATTTGTAGATTCAGACACACAAACCGAGAAAGACATGCATTGGAAAAAGAAAACACCCGCCTCAGATACACATGCAAAAAGAGTGAGAGAGACAAAAACACTTACAAATACGTATCTTCAGACACACAAACCGAGAAAGACATGCATTGGAATAAGCAAACACCCGCCCAGACACAGAGGCAAAAAGAGTGAGAGAGACAAAAACACATACAAATACGTGTGAAAGAGACAAAAACACATACAAATACTTATATTCAGAGGCACAAACCGAGAAAAACATGCATTGGAATAAGCAAACCCCCTCCCAGACACACAGGCAAAAAGAGTGAGAGAGAAAAAAACACATACAAAAACTTAGATTCAGACAAACAAACCAAGAAAGACATGCATTGGAATAAGCAAACCCCCGCCCAGACATACAGTCAAAAAAAGTGAGAGAGACAAAAACACATACAAATACGTAGATTCAGACACACAAACCGAGAAAGACATGCATTGGAATAAGCAAAACCCGCCCAGAGACACAGACAAAATTAGTGAAAGAGACAAAACACATACAAATACGTAGATTCAGACACAGAAACCAAGAAGACATGCCTTGGAATAAGCAAACACCAGCCCATACACACAGAGAAAAAGAGTGAGAGAGACAAAAACACATACAAATACGTATATTTAGACACAAAAACCGAGAACGACATGCATTGGAATAAGCAAACACCCACCCAGACACACAGGCAAAAGAGTGAGAGAGACAAAAACACATACAAATACGTAGATTCAGACACCACAACCGAGAAAGACATGCATTAGAATAAGCAACTACCTGCCCATACACACAAACAAAAAGAGTGAGAGATGCAAAACACATATAAATACATAGATTAAGACACACAAACCAAGAAAGACATGCATTGGAATAAGCAAACACCTGCCCAGACACACAGGCAAAAAGAGTGAGCGAGACAAAAACAGATACAAATACGTAGATTCAGAAACACAAACTGAGAAACACATGCATTGGAATAACCAAACACTCGCCCAGACAACCAGGCAAAAAGAGTGAGAGATACAAAAACGCATCAGAAATACGTAGATTCAGACACACAAACCGAGAAAGACATGCATTGGAATAAGCAAACACCCGTCCAGGCATACAAGCAAAAAGAGTGAGCGAGACAAAAACACATACATAGACGTATCTTCAGTCAAAAAACTGAGAAGGAAATGCATTGGAATAAGCAAACACCCGCCGAGACACACAGGCAAAAAGAGTGAGAGAGAAAAAAACACAAACAAATACGTAGATTCAGACAAACAAACCGAGAAAGACATGCATTGGAATAAGCAAACACCCACCAAGACACACAAGCAAAAAGAATAAGAGAGACAAAAACACATACACATACGTAGATTCAGTCACACAAACCGAGAAACACATGTATTGGAATAAGCAATCACCCGCCCAGACAAACAGGCAAAAAGAGTGAGAGAGATAAAAAAAAATACAAATACGTAGATTCAGACTCACAAACCGAGAAAGACATGAATTGGAATAAACAAACACCCGCCCAGACACAAAGGCAAAAAGACTGAGAGCGATAAAAAAACATTCATAAATGTAAAATCAGTCATACAAACTGAGATAGACATGCATTGGAATAAGCAAACACCCGCCCAGACACATAAGCAAAACAAATGAGAGAGACAAAAACACATACAAATACGTAGATTCATTCACACAAAACGAGAAAGACATGCATTGGAATAATAAAACTCCCTCATAGACAAAGAAGCAATAAGAATGAGAGATACATAAACACAAACAAACATTTAGATTCAACCTCACAAACCGAAACATACTTGCAATGCACTAAGCCAACACCGGGAAAGAAACACTCAGGCAAAAAAACAGGGAGAGAGATAAAAACATATACAAATACTTACATACAGACGCAAAAACCAAGAAAGACTTTCAATGGAATAAGCAAACACCCGCCCAGACACACAGACAAAAAGAGTGAGAGAGATAAAAACACATACAAATACGTAGATTTAGACACAAAAACCGAGAAAGGCATTAATTGGAGTAAGCAAACATCCGCCCAGACACACAGGCAAAAAGAGGGAGAGAGACAAAACACATACAAATTTGTAGATTCAGACACACAAACCGAGAAAGACAAGCATTGAAATAAGCAAACACTCGCCCAGACACACAGGCAAAAAGAGTGAAACAGACAAAAACTCATAAAAATAAGTAGATTCAGACACACAAACCGAAAAAGACATGAATGGTAATAAGAAAGCACCAGCCCATACAAACTAGCAAAAAGAATGAGAGAGGCCAAAACACATAAAAATACGTAGATTCAAACACATAAACCGAGAAAGACATGCATTGGAAAAAGCAAACACCCTCCCAGACACACAGACAAAAAGAGTGAGAGAGACAAAAACACATACAAATACGTATATTTATACACACAAACCGAGAAAGACATGCATTGAAAAAAGCAAACAACCGCCCTGACACACAGGCAAAAAGAGTGAGAGGGACAAAGACACATACAAATAAGTAGAGTCAGACACAAAAACCAAAAAAAACACAGGCAAAAAGAGTGTACCCCGCGACGGCGCATGCATAGTGAGAGAGACATGCAAAGTCAGAATCTACGTATTTGTATGTGTTTTTGTCTCTCTCACTCTTTTTGCCTGTGTGTCTGGGTGGGTGTTTGCTTATTTCAATCCATGTCTTTCTCGGTTTGTTTCTCTGAATCTACAAATTTGCATGTGTTTTTGTCTCTCTCAGCCTTTTTTCCTGTGTGTCTGGGTGAGTGTTTGCATATTCCAATGCATTTCTTTCTCGGTTTTTTTGTGTCTGAATCTACGTATTTGTATTTAGTTTTGTCTCTCTGGCTCTTTATGACTTCGTGTATTGGAGGGTGTTTCTTATTCCCCTGCATGTCTTTCTTCGTTTGTGTGTCTGAATCTACATTTTTGTATGTTTTTTTTTATCTCTCATTATGTTTGCCTGTGTGTTTGGGCGGGTGTTTTCTTATTCCAATGCATGTGTTTCTCGGTTTGTGTTTTTGAATCTACGTATTTGTATGTGTTTTGGTCTCTCTCACTCATTTTGCGTGTGTTTCTGGGCAGGATTTTTCTTATTCCAATGCATGTCTCTGTTTGTTTGTGCGTCTGAATTTACGTATTTGTATTTGTTTTTGTCTTTCTCACTGTTTTTGCCTGTGTGTCTGGGCAGGTGTTTGTTTATTCCAATGCATGTCTTTCTCGGTTTGTGTGTCTGAATCTACGTATTTGTATGTGTTTTTGCCTCTCTCACTCTTTTTTCCTGTGTGTCTGGGCGGGTGTTTGCTTTTTCCAATGCATGTCTTTCTCGGTTTTTTTGACTGAATCCACGTATTTGTATGTGTTTTTATCTTTCTCACTCTTTTTACCTGTGAGTCTGGGCGGATGTTTGTTTATTCCAATGCATGTTTTTTTTTGGTTTGTGAGTCTGAATCTACGTATTTGTATGTGTTTTTGTCTCTCTCACTGTGTTTTGCCTGTGTGTCTGGGCGGGTGTTTGCTTATTAAAATTCAAGTCCTTATCGGTTTGTGTGTCTTAATCTAAGTATTTGTATTTTTTTTTGACTATTTAACTCTTATTTACTGTGCGTCTGGGCGGGTGTTTGCTTATTCCAATGCTTGTCTTTCTCGGTTTGTGTGTCTGAATCTACGTATTTGTATGTATTTTTGTCTGTCTTACTCGTTTTGCTTGTGTGTCTGGCCGGGTGTTTGCTTATTCCAATGCAAGTCTTTCTCGGTTTCTGTGTCCTAATCTAAGTATTTGTATGTATTTTTGTCTCTGTCACTCTTTTTGCCTCTGTGTTTGGGCGGGTGTTTGCTTATTCCAATGCATGTCTTTCTTGGTTTGTGTGACTGAATCTACGTATTTGTATGTGTTTTTGTCTCACTCACTCTTTTTGCCTGTCTGTTTGGGCGGGCGTTTGCTTATTCCAATGCAGGTCTTTCTCGGTTTGTTTGTCTGAATCTACGTGTTTGTATGCGTTTTTGTCTTTATCACTCTTTTTGCCTGTGTGTCTGGGCAGGTATTTGCTTGTTCCAATGTATGTCTTTTTCGGTTTGTGTGTCTGAATCGACGTATTTGTATGTGTTTTTGTCTCTCTCACTCTTTTTTCCTGTGTGTCTGGGTGGGTGTTTGCTTATTCTAATTCATGTCTTTCCCGGTTTGTGTGTCTGAATCTAAGTATTTGTATGTGTTTTTGTCTCTCTCACTCTTTTTGTCTGTCTTTCTGGGCGGCTGTTTGCTTATTCCAATGCATGTCTTTCTCGGTTTGTGTGTCTGAATCTACGTATTTGTAATTGTTTTTGTCTCTTTCACTCTTTTTGCCTGTGTGTCTGGGCAGGTGTTTGCTTATTCCAATGCATGTCTTTCTTGGTGTGTTTGACTGATTCAACGTATTTGTTTGTGTTTTTATCTCTGTCACTCTTTTTGCCTGTGTGTCTGGGTGGTTGATTGCTTATTCGAATGCATTTCTATCTCGTTTTGTGTGTCTGAATCTACGTGTTTGTATGTGACTTGTGTCTCTCTCACTATTTATGTTTGTGTGTCTGGGCAAGTGTTTGCTTATACCAATGCATGTATTTCTCGGTTACTGCGTTTGAATATACGTATTTGTGTGTATTTTTTTCTATCTCATGCTTATTGCCTGTGTGACTGGGCGGTTGTTTGCTATGCCCAATTAATGTAAGTCTTGGTATTCGTCACAGATCAATAGCTTTTTTATGAGTTTTTGTGGTTCAAATTCTTTTTGCCTTTACTACTGTGTGGGGGTGAGCTATTCCTAATGATTGTATTTATCGATTTGCGTGTTTTAATCTATGTTTTTGTATGTGTGTCTCTCTCTCGCTCTGGCTCTGCAGCTCCGGGGCGAAGTATTTGTATGTGCTCCCACCTGCCTGTGTCTGGGGGGGTATTTGCTTATTCCAATGCATGTCTATCTCGGTTTGTGTGTCTGAATCTACGTATTTGTATGTGTTTTTGTCTCTCTCACTCAAAAGCCTGTGTGTCAGGGCGGGTGTTTGCTTATTCCAATGCGTGTCTTTCTCGGTTTTTGTGTCTGAATCTACGTATTTGTATGTGTTTTTGTCTCTCTCACTCTTTTTGCCTGTGTGCCTGGGCGGGTGTTTCTTATTCCAATGCATGTCTTTCTAAGTTTGTGTGTCTGAATCTACGTATTTGTATGTGTTTTTGTCTCTCTCACTCAAAAGCCTGTGTGTCTGGGCGGGAGATTGCTTATTCCAATGCATGTCTTTCTCGGTTTGTGTGTCTGAATCTACGTATTTGTATGTGTTTTTGTCTCTCTCACTCTTTCTGCTTGTGTGTCTGGGCGGGTGTTTGGTTATTCCAATGCATGTCTTTTTCGGTTTTTGTGTCTGAATTTACGTATTTGTATTTGTTTTTGTCTCTCTCACTGTTTTTTGCCTGTTTGTCTGGGCGGGTGTTTGATTATTCCAATGCATGTCTTTCTCGGTTTGTGTGTCTGAATCTACGTATTTGTATGTGTTTTTGCCTCTCTCACTCTTTGTTCCTGTGTGTCTGGGCGGGTGTTTGCTTTTTCCAATGCAAGTCTTTCTCGGTTTGTTTGACTGAATCCAAGTATTTGTATGTGTTTTTATCTTTCTCACTCTTTTAACCTGTGAGTCTGGGCGGATGTTTGCTTATTCCAATGCATGTCTTTTTCGGTTTGTGAGTCTGAATCTACGTTTTTGTATGTGTTTTTGTCTCTCTCACTCTTTTTGCCTGTGTGTTTGGGCGGGTGTTTGCTTATTCCATTGCATGTCTTTCTCGGTTTGTGTGACTGAATCTACGTATTTGTATGTGTTTTTTTCTCTCTCACTCTTTTTGCTTGTGTGTCTGGGCAGGTGTTTGCTTATTCCAATGCAGGTCTTTCTCGGTTTGTTTGACTGAATTTACGTATTTGTATGTGTTTTTGCCTTTCTCACTCTTTTTGCCTGTGTGTCTGGGCAGGTTTTTGCTTATTCCAATGTATGTCTTTTTCGGTTTGTGTGTCTGAATCGACGTATTTGTATCTGTTTTTGTCTCTCTCACTCTTTTTTCCTGTGTGTCTGGGCGGGTGTTTGCTTATTCCAATGCATGTCTATCTCACTATGTGTGTCTGAATCTATGTAATTGTACGTATTTTTGTCTCTCTCACTTTTCTTTGTTTCATATCTTTCTCAGTTTGTGTGTCGGGTGTTTGCTTATTTCAACGCGTATCTCTCTCGGTTTCTATGTTTGAATCTACTTATTTTTAATTGTTTTTGTCTCTCTCACTATTTTTGCCTGTGTGTCTGGGCAGGTGTTTGCTTATTCCAATGGATGTCTTTCTCGGTTTGTGTCACTTAATCTACGTATTTGCATGTGTTTTTATCTCTGTCACTCTTTTTGCCTGTGTGTTTGGGCGGGTGATTGCTTATTCCAATGCATGTCTTTCTCGGTTTGTGTGTCTGAATCTACTTATTTGTATGTGTTTTGGTCTCTCTCACTCTTTTTGCTTGTGTGTCTGGGCTGTTATTTTCTTATTCCAAATTAATGTGTTTCTCTGTTTCTTAGTCTTAATAATAGATTGTGCTTGCTCTAGTTTCTATGTCGCGCTTTTTTCCTGTGTGTCCGGGTGGTTGTTTGATTTTTCCAAATTTTTGTCTTCCTCTGTTTTTTTGTCTGACTATACGTATTTGTATGTGTTTCTGTCTCTCTCTCACTCTTTCTGCCTGTGTGTCTGGGCGGATGTTTGCTTATTCCAAATGCATGTCTTTCTCGGTTTGTGTGTCTGAATCTACGTATTTGTATCTGTTTTTGTCTCTCTCATTCTTTCTTCCTGTGTGTCGGGGCGGATGTTTGCTTATTCTAATGCATGTCTTTCTCGGTTTGTGTGTCTGAATCTATGTCTTTGTATGTGCTATTGTCGCTCTCCCTCTTTTTGACTTTGTATCTTGGTGGATATTCGGTTATTCCAATGCATGTATTTATCTGTATGTGTGTATTAATCTAATTTGTGTTAATTGTTTTTGACACTCTCACTCAAAAGCCTGTGTGTCTGGGCGGGTGTTTGCTTATTCCAATGCGTGTCTTTCTCGGTTTGTGTGTCTGAATCTACGTTTGTGTATGTGTTTTTATCCCTCTCACTGTTTTTGTCTGTGTGTCTGGGCGGGTGTTTGCTTATTCCAATGCATGTCTTCTCGGTTTGTGTGTCTGAATCTACGTATTTGTATGTGTTATTGTCTCTTTCACTCTTTTCGTCTGTGTCTCTGTGCGGGTGTTTGCTTATTCCAATGTATGCCTTTCTTGGATTGTGTGTCTGAATCTACGTATTTGTATGTGTTTTTGTCTCTCTCATTCTTTTTGCCTGTATGGGCGGATGTTTGCTTATTCTAATGTATGTCTTTCTTGGTATGCGTGTCTTAATCTACGTTTTTGTATGTGTTTTTGTATCTCTCAGTCTTTCTGCCCATGTGTCTGGGCGGATGTTTGCTTATTCCAATGCATGTCTTTCTCGGTTTATGTGTCTGAATCCACGTATTTGTATGTTTTTGTCTCTCTCACACGTATTCACTGGCTCACTGGCTCAAGTCCAACTATTCCTCCCAATACTTCCTTCCCCTTTATTTCTCCCTCTGATGTTATAAACAAAATTCTTAAGCTTAGAAAATCATGTATTTGTCCCTTGGACATCCCAGTTGACTTAATTAAAGCCTTTCCGGAGAAACTTACTGAGCCTTTATCAAATATTTTCAACCACATCACAAAATTTGGTAAATTCACATGTTGCTGGAACAAGGTTTTATAACACCTGTCCCTAAAACATGTGCCAGTCTGACTTTCGCCAACATTCGCCCCATTACGCTCACTTCTGTTTTTTCCAAACTTTATGAAGTTTTCCTCTGTGACTGGCTTAAGGATAAAATTTGTCCGCGTATTGACACCCGGCAGTTTGGTAACTTAAAGAAAACTTTCACCACCCATTACCTTGTGCACTTAATGCATACCATCGTAAGTAACCTTGATAAACCAAATGTCTGGCTGAAGCTTGTCTTAGTTGATTTCCAAAAAGATTTTGACCTGGTTGACCACACCATCCTAATTCGTTCACTACTGGTTAACTTTAAACTTGATCCTCTGTTAGTAAATATTGTTATATCGTTTCTTTCAAATAGATTCCAAGTTGTTAAATACAAAAATATTTTTTCTAACCCCCTCCCTATATATTGTGGAATTCCTCAAGGAACCTTATTGGGACCACTTTTATTTCTAGTCATGATTAACGATATTGTTAAGGACTTCCCCGAAAGGTGGAAATACGTGGATGACTTGACGATTCTCGAAGTATGTCACAGAAATATTAAAAGTGACCCCCTTGAAATTCTATCCCACATTTTGGATGAAGCTAAGAACCTAAATATGAAAGTAAATTCCACTAAATCAAATATAATGATGATAAATTTCTTGAAATCTATTCACGCATTTCATGTCCCTATCCCCCTAGATATTTCTGTGTCTTCCTTTAAATTACTTGGGGTTACAATTTCCTCTAATTTAAAGTGGGATATCCACGTGAAAGATATTGTCCGTAGAGCTAATGCGTCTAAGTCTCTCCTTAAGCTCTTGAATAAATTTAAAGTCCCCTCATCCAATTCTTTAAGGATTTATACTTCCTTTGTCCGCCCGCATCTTGAATATGCTTGTCCAGTTTGGCGTCCTGGTATCTCCCGTAATGAATCAGATAAAATTAAATCTATTCAAAAAAGAGCCCTAAGAATAATTTTTAAAGAAACTTTGGTACCATATTCACTCCTTCTAAAAAAAGCCAAGCTGGAAACTCTTGAGCACAGGAGAGGAACGCTGTGCCTCCGTTTCGCAAAAAATGCAATAATAAACCCTCGCACGGAAAATATTTTCCCCAAAAGACTCCCCATCCAGACACCGCCTGCAACGTGCTGTCTCTAAACCAATCCCTATCTTGTCCCCCATCCATTGTTCTACCTCCAGATATAAAAAAACCTTTGTCCCCTTCATTACTGATCAAATAGACCACTCATTTTTTTTTTTTTTTTTTTTTTTTTTTTTTTTACTGCTGATACCCATGCTGGTGTCCGTTTGGCCTTTTTATATATTCTCTTTTAAACCTTTTTAACATTATTTTTATCTCAATTTTGTTTTTTGGTTTTGTTTTAATTTGTGCCTTTTTAACTTTCTTAAATTCGACACTTTTTTTTTTTTAGACTATTGAATGGCTTTTCTTTTCTGATATTGTTGTTTTTGGCATTGTTTAGCCAGTTTTTTAGTTGTTGTGCTATTTCTATGTTTTTTTTCTATTATATGACCCCAAAATGCGAATTCAGCCCTTCGGGGCTTGTGATAGTCATTTTTCGAAATAAATATCTTATCTTATCTTATTTGTATGTATTTTTGTCTCTCTCACTCTTTTTGCCTGTGTGTCTGGGCGGGTGTTTGCTTATTCCAATGCATGTCATTCTCGGTTTGAATGTCTGAATCTACGTATTTGTATGTTTATTTGTCTCTCTCACTCTTTTTTGCCTGTGTGTCTGGGCGGTTGTTTGCTTATTCCAATGCATGTCTTTCTCGGTTTGTGTGTATAAATCTACGTATTTGTATGTGTTTTAGTCTCTCATTCTTTTTGCTTGTGTGTCTGGGCAGGTGTTTGCTTATTCCAATTCAAGTGTTTCTCGGTTTGTGTGTCTGAATCTACGTATTTGTATGTGTTTTGTCTCTCTCACTCTTTTTGCCTGTGTGTCTGGGCGGGTGTTTGCTTATTCCAAATCATGTCTTTCTATGTTTGTATGTCTGAATCTACATATTTGTATGTGTTTTCGTCTTTCTCACTCTTTTTGCCTGTGTGTCTGGGCGGGTGTTTGCTTATTCCAATGCATGTCTTTCTCGTCTTGTGTGTATGCATCTACGTATTTGCGTGTGTTTTTTGTCTCTCTCGCTCTTTTTGGCTGTGTGTCTGGGCGGGTGTTTGCATATTCAAATGCATGTCTTTCTCGGTTTGTGTGTCTTAATCTACGTATTTGTATGTGTTTTTGTCTCTCTCACTTTTTTTGCCTGTGGGTCTGGGCGGGTGATTGCTTATTCCAATGCATGTCTGTCTTGGTTTGTGTGTCTGAATCTACGTATTTGCTAGAGTATTCGTCTCTATAACTCTTATTGCATGTGTCTTTTAGCGGGTACTGGAGTTGCCCAAATAACAGTCGTTATTGGTTTGCGTTACTGAATTTTCCTACTCTTATGTGGTTGGTTCTTTAACACTCTTTTTTGTCTGATTGTCTTTGCGGGTTTTTGCTTATTCCAATGCACTTATGTACTAGGATGTTTTCCTGAGGATAAGCGGTTTATTATTTTTTTTTCTCTTTCACTCTTTTTGCATGTGTGTCTGGGCGGGTGTTTGCTTATTCCAATGCTTATCTTTCTCGGTTTGTGTGTCTGAATCTACGTATTTGTATGTATTTTTGTCTCTCTTACTCGTTTTGCTTCTGTGTCTGGCCGGGTGTTTGCTTATTCCAATGTAAGTCTTTCTCGGTTTCTGTGTCCTAATCTACGTATTTGTGTGTATTTTTGTCTCTCTCACTCTTTTTGCCTATGTGTCTGGTCGGGTGTGTGCTTATTCCAATGCATGTCTTTCTTGGTTTGTTTGTCTGAATCTACGTATTTGTATGCGTTTTTGTCTCTCTCACTCTTTTTGCCTGTGTGTCTGGGCGGGTATTTGCTTATTCCAATGCATGTCATTTTCGGTTTGTGTGTCTGAATCGACGTATTTGTATCTGTTTTTGTCTCTCTCACTTTTTTTCCTGTGTGTTTCTTGGCGGGTGTTTGCTTATTCCAATGCATGTCTTTCCTGGTTAGTGTGTCTGAATCTATGTATTTGTATGTCTTTTTGTCTGTCTCACTCTTTTTGTCTGTGTGTCTGGGCAGGTGTTTACTTATTCCAATGCATGTTTTTCTCGGTTTTTGTGTCTGAATCTACGTATTTGTAATTGTCTCTTTCACTCTTTTTGCCTGTGTGTCTGGGCAGGTGTTTGCTTATTCCAATGGATTTCTTTCTCGGTTTGTGTCACTTAATCTACGTATTTGCATGTGTTTTTATCTCTCTCACTCTTTTTGCCTGTGTGTCTGGGCGGATGTTTGCTTATTCTAATTTAAGTCTTTCTCGGTTTGTGTGTCAGAATCTAAGTATTTGTATGTTTTAGCCTCTCTTACTCTATCTGCGTGTGTGTCTCGGTTGGTGTTTGCTTTTTCAAATGCATGTCTTTCTCGGCATCTGTATTAGAATATACGCACTTGTTTTTGTTTTTGTTTCTCTCAATCTTTTTGCTTGTGTGTCTGGTAGGATATTTGCTTATTCCAATTCATTTCTTTCTCGGTTTCTGTGTCTGAATCTAAGTTTATGTATGAGTTTTTGTTTCTATAACTCTTTTTGCTTGTGTGTCTGGGCGGGTGTTTGCTTATTCCAATGCATGTCTTTCTCGGTTTGTGTGTCTGAATCTACATATTTGCATGCGTTTTTGTCGCTCTCACTCTTTTTGCTTGTATGTCTGGGTGGGTATTTGCCTATTCCAATGCATGTCTTTCTCGGTTTGTGTGTCTGAATCTATGTATTTGTATGAGTTTGTGTCTCTCTCACTCTTTGTGCCTATATGTGTGGGCGGATGTCTGCTTATTATAATGCATGTCTTTCTCAGTTTGTGTGTCTGAATCTACGTATTTTTATGTGTTTTTGTCTCTGTTACTCTTTCAGCCTGTATGTCTGGGTGGGTGGTTGCTTATTCCAATGCATGTCTATCTCTGTTTGTGTTTGAATCTATGTATTTGTATCTGTTTTTGTCTCTCTCACTCTTTTTGCCTGTGTGTCTGGGCGGGTGTTTGCTTATTCCAATGCATGTCTTTCTCGGCTTGTGTGTCAGAATCTACGTATTTGTATGTTTTTGTCTCTCTCACTATTTTTGCTTGTTTGTCTGGGTTGGTGTTTGCTTATTCCAATGCATGTCTTTCTCGGTTTCTTTGTCTGCATCTACGTATTCGTTTGCTTTTTTGTCTCTCTGACTCTTTCTGCGTGTGTGTGTGGGATGATGTTTGCTTATTCCAATGCAGGTCTTTCTCAGTTTGTGTGTCTGAATCTATGTATTTGTATGTGTTTCTGTCTCTCTCACTCTTTTTGCTTGTGTGTCTGGGCTGGTGTTTGCTTATTCTAATGCATGTCTTTCTCGGTTTGTTTGTCTGAATCTACGTATTTGCATGCGTTTTTGTCGCTCTCACTCTTTTTGCCTGTGTGTCTGGGCGGGTTTTTTCTTATTCCAATGCATGTCTTTCTCGGTTTGTGTGTCTGAATCTACGCATTTGTATCAGTTTTTGTCTCTCTCACTCTTTTTGCCTGTGTGTCTGGGCGGGTGTTTGCTTATTACAATGCATGTCTTTCTCGGTTTGTGTGTCTGAATGTATGTATTTGTATGTGTTTTTTCTCTCTTACTCTTTTAGACTGTGTGTCTGGGTGGGTGGTTGCTTATTCAAATGCATTTCTATCTCTGTTTGTGTTTGAATATCTTTATATTTATCTGTTTTTGTATCTCTCACTCTTTTTGCCTGTGTGTCTTGGCGGGTGTTTGCTTATTCCAATGCATGTCTTTCTCGGTTTGTGTGTCTGCATCTACGTTTTTGTATGTGTTTTTGTCTCTCTCACTCTTTTTGCTTGTGTGTCTGGGTGGGTGTTTGCTTATTCCAATGCATGTCTTTCTCGTTTGTGGGTCTGAATCTGCGCATTTGTATGAGTTTTTGTCTTTCTCACTCTTTTTTGCCTATATTTCTTAGTAGGTTTTTGTTTTTTCAAATAAATGCCTTTATCGGTTTGTATTTCGGAATCTATGTTTTTTTCTGTGTTTTTGTCTGTCTCACTCTCTTTGGTTATGTGTCTGGGCAGGAGTTTGCTTATTCCAATGCATGTCTATCTCTGTTTGTGTTTGAATCTCTGTATTTGTATCTGTTTTTGTATCTCTCACTCTTTTTGCCTGTGTGTCTGGGCGGGTGTTTGCTTATTACAATGCATGTCTTTCTCGGCTTGTGTGTCTGAATCTACGTATTTGTATGTTTTTTTGACTGTCTCATTATTTTTACTTGTGTGTCTGGGTTGGTGTTTGCTTATTCAAATGCATGTCTTTCTGGGTTTGTTTGTCTGAATCTAAGTATTTGTATGTGTTTTTGTCTCTCTCACTCTTTTTGCCTGTGTGTCTGGGCGGGTGTTTGCTTATTCCAATGGATGTCCTTCTCAGTTTGTGTGACTGAATATACGTATTTGTATGTGTTTTTGTCTCTCTCACTCTTTTTGCTTGTGTGTCTGGGCTGGTGTTTGCTTATTCTAATGCATGTCTTTCTCGGTTTGTTTGTCTGAATCTACGTATGTGTATGTGTTTTTGTCTCTCTCACCCTTTTTGCATCTGTGTCTGGGCGGGTATTTGCTTATTCCAATGCCTGTCTTTCTCGGTTTGTTTGAGTGAATCCACGCATTTGTATCTGTTTTTGTATCTCTCACTCTTTTTACATTATTTCTGGGCGGGTGTTTGCTTATTCCAATGCATTACTTTCTCGGTGTGTGGGACTGCATCTATATATTTGTATGTTTTTTTGTCTCTCTCACTCTTTTTGCCTGTATGTCTGTGCGGTTGTTTGCTTATTCCACTTCATTTCTCTCTCGGTTTGTGTTTGAATCTACGTCCTTTTATGTTTTTGTGCAACTCTCCCACTCCGTGTCTGTGTGCCGGGGCGGGCGATATCTTTGTCCAATGCATGTCCTCTTCGGCTTGTGTGTCTGCAAATTCATATCTTTATGTGTTTAAGTCTCTCTCACGATTATTGCCTGTGTACCGGTTTATGGGTTATAAATCTCCAGTGCATGAATTTCTCGGCTTGTTTGACAGAATTTACGTATTTGCATGCGTTTTTGTCTCTCTCACTCTTTTTGCCTGTGTGTCTTGGCGGGTATTTGTATATTCCAATTCATGTGTATTTCGTTAGGTGTGTCTTAATCTATGTATCTGTATCTGTTTTTGCATCTATCACTTTTTTGCCAATGTTCTTGGGTAGATGTTTATTTATTATAATACATGAATTATTCCAATGCGTGTATTTATTTTTTTTCGTTACAGAATCTAGTTGGTTGGATCTGTTTTTGTCTCTATCTCTATTTTTGCCTGTCTGTGTGTTTGGATGTTTGCTAATTTTAATTCATGTTTATCTCAGCGTGTGTGACTGAATCTAAGTATTTGTATGCGTTTTTGTCTCTCTCACTCCTTTTGCCTGTGTGTCTGGGCAGGTGTTTGTTTATTCCAATGCATGTCTTTCTCTGTTTGTGTGTCTGAATCTACGTATTTGTATCTGTTTTTGTCTCTCTCACTCTTTTTGCATGTGTGTCTGGGCGGGTGTTTGCTTATTTAAATACATGTCTATATCTGTTTGTGAGTCTAAATCTAAATATTTGCATCCGTTTATGTCTCTCTCACTCTTTTTGCTTGTGTGTCTGGGCGGGGGTTTGCTTATTCCAATGCATGTCTTTCTCGGTTTGTTTGTCTGAATCTACGTATTTGCATGCGTTTTTGTCGCTCTCACTCTTTTTGCCTGTGTGTCTGGGCGGGTGTTTGCTTATTCCAATGCATGTGTTTCTCGATTTATGTGTCTGAATCTACGTATTTGTATCTGTTTTTATCTCTCTCACTCCTTTTGCCTGTGTGTCTGGGGCGGGCGTTTGCTTATTCTAATGCAAGACTTTCTCGGTTTGTGTGTCTGAATCTATGTATTTGTATGTGTTTTTGTCTCTCTAACTCTTTTTGCCTGTGTGTCTGGGTGGGTGTTTTCTTATTCCAATGCATGTCTTTCTCGGTTTGTGTGTCTGAATCTACGTATTTGTATGAGTTTTTGTCTCTCTCACACTTTTCGTTTGTGTCTCTGTGCGGGTGTTTGGTTATTCCAATGCATGTCTTTCTCGATTTGTGTGTCTGAATCTACGTTTTTGTATATGTTTTTGTCTCTCTCATTCTTTTTCCTGTATGTCTGGGCGGGTGTTTGCCTATTCCAATGCATGTCTTTCTTGGTTTGTGTGTCTTAATCTACGTTTTTGTATGTGTTTTGTCTCTCTCATTCTTTTTGCCCATGTGTCTGGGCGGGTGTTTGCTTATTCCAATGCATGTCTTTCTCGGTTTATGTGTCTGAATCCATGTATTTGTATGTTTTTGTCTCTCTCACACATATTTGTATGTATTTTTGTCTCTCTCACTCTTTTTGCCTGTGTGTCTGGGTGGTTGTTTACTTTTTTCAGTGCATGTCTTTCTCGGTTTATGGTGCTGAATCTACGTATTTGTATGTTTTTTTTCTCTCTCATTCTTTTTTCTTGTGTATCTTTGCAGGTTTTGGTTAATTCCAAAGCTTATATTTCACCGTTTGTGTCTCTGAATTTACGTATTTGTATGTGTTTTGTCTCTCTCACTCTTTTTGCCTGTGTGTCTGGGCGGGTGTTTGCTTATTATAAATCATGTCTTTCTCGGTTTGTATGTCCAGATCTAAATATTTGTATGTGTTTTTTGTCTCTCTCGCTCTTTTTGGTTGTGTGTCTGGGCGGGCGTTTGCTTATTCCAATGCATGTCTTTCTCGGTTTGTTTGTCTGAACGTACGTATTTTTATGTGTTTTTGTCTCTCTCACTCTTTTTTGCCTTTGGGTATGGGCGGGTGTTTGCTTATTTCAAGGCATGTCTTTCACGGTGTGTGAGTCTGAATCTACGTATTTGTATGTGTTTTTGTCTCTATCACTCTTTTTGCCTGTGTGTCTGGGCGGGTGTTTGCTTATTCCAATGCATGTCTTTCTCGGTTTGTGTGTCTGAATCTACGTATTTGTATGTGTTTACGTCTCTTTCACTTGAGAATTTTTTTTTTTTTTTTTTTTTTATTTGGTAAAAAAAAATTAAGTTAAAAAAAAGTGCTACTACAAACAATATTTTTCTAATATTAAAAGTCACGACTAACATTTCTATATCATTCTCATTTTTAATTTAGAAAATATTAAATGTGATTTTTTATGTTTTAAGTATGTTACATGTCATTCTAAGAGAAAAAAAAATTGAATAATTTAGGTAAAAAAATTAGTTAAAAAAAAGTGCTACTACAAACATTATTTTTCTAATAGTAAAAGTAACGACTAACACTTCTATATCATTCTCATTTTGAATTTGGAAAATATTAAATGTGATTTTTTTGTGTTTTAAGTATGTTACATGTCATTCTAAGACATGTAAAAAAAAGTTGAAAAAATATATCATGTTAAAAAAATAATAAAAAAAAGTAAAAAAAAACTTCAAAAAAAGTTAAAAAAAAATCAAAAAAATATGGGGGGGGGGACCGGTTGGAGTTTAGGGATAGGGGACCTTTGGGGGTTGAGGTCCCTGGTGGTTAGGGTCATAGGTGCTTATGATCCTTGACGGTTCATACTCATATACACCTCACTACTTGATTTGTAAGGATTTCTATGGATTGTTCTGAATTTCTTAATTAAAATTTTTCTTGCCATCTACATCTCTATTAGTATCAACTTTTTAGTATACTATAACGTTAGACCCTATTTTAAATTAACAACACTGTTCAAACGCCACTTGTGTATTATACAGAACATATCGAAGAAGTAAAGCTAGGTCAAGTCACAAGGTCATTCTATCATCGTTAACCATTTTCATAGAGTATTGTTGTTCCAAATTTATAACAAATTGCCTGAGTTAACAAGCCATTTGGGGTTACATTAACTGGTAATCAGTTTAACCCTTTTTTACCCCCTTCATACAATCCAATTCTCAAATGTTATCTAGCCCTGTTTTTTCCCTATTATTCAATTAAGATCGTTCATACAGTCCAATTCGCAAATGCTATACGCTTTTTCGCAAATACAGTTATTTTTTGGGTAAAAGATTTAACACCACATGCCAGTCAATTCTAGACAAGATGCATGGTACCTTCAGCCTAGAGGTTATTAGTGTCTGACAATTTTTGAGTCAGAAACATGCGCGGTTTGGATGTATCTTTAGTAAAAAACATTATTTATGCTAAGAACATGATTTTCTTACCCTATGACCGAAACCAGTATTTTTTCCAAATGGCGCAATAAACCTTTTGAATACGTAATGTGACGATCAAAAGTTTTGGTTTAGAATCCTGTGTCTAAACCCGTCTGGTAATGCATATACCGTCTGTAGTACTAGATAATATACGGTCTTTGACAGGTTTTTTTACCAAGGACATTAAATCTGTCTTTGTATTCCATAAACATTAAATCTGTCTTTGTATTTGTGTCTCATGCGTAGGATTTGCATCTATTATATCGACCACCCGTCTGATTGCATTACACAATCTCGTCCCTACTTCCAAATATAACGTGTTTGATCGCTTTATTCTACATCTCTCTTAGTATCAACTTTTTAGTATACTAGAATGTTATAGCATATTTTACAATGACTACACTTTTAAACTCCAATTCGCAAATGCTATACCCTTTTTTGCAAATAGAGTTATTTTTTTGGTAAATGATTTAACACCGTATGCCAATCAATTCTAGACATGATGCAAGGTACCTTCAGCCTAGAGCTTATTACTGTTTGACAATTTTTGAGTCAGAAACATGCGCGGCTTGGATGTATCTGTAGTAAAAAACACTACTTATACGAAAACATGATTTTCTTACCCTTATGACTGAAACCAGTATTTGTTACAGAAGGCGCAATAAACCTTTTGAATACGTAATGTTACAATCAAAAGTTTTGGCTTAGAAACCTGCCTGGTAACTCATGTATCGTTTATAGTAGAAAATCACTCCTTTTATTTGAATCCAATTACTAATTAAGTTACCGTATATGGAGTAGCCACCGCTCTCTCTGATTGGTCCTAAAAAATGAGTGTTGCCTCAGAAACCAGTCTGGTAAGCCATATACCGTCTGTAGTAATACCCCGTGGTAAGGCTTATTACAAAATCACTCGTCAAATAAATAGATGCATGCCCGTGGTAAGACATATTACACAATCACTCGTGAAACCAGCATATAAGTTACTACTCAAACAGTTCGTAGTAACGAACTGTAAGTAAAGAGCGAGCCAGCTCAATGGTAACCGAAACTCTAGAAAACGGGTTTTGGATACCAAGAGATACATCAAAAGAATCAGATTTAAATGCTGATTTTAAATATATAAGTTTCATCAAGTTTAGTCCTAACATCAAAAGTTACGCGCCTGAGAAAATTTGACTGATTTAGTCCTAACCTTAATGAAAATCACACCATCATATTCAGCGTATCAGGGAACCCTACTGTAGAGGTTTCAAGCTCATATCTACAAAAATGTGCAATTTTCAAGTTTTTGCCAGAAGAAAGATCATGGATGCGTGTTTATTTTTATTTTTTTTTCCAGGGGTGATAGTATCGACCTAGTGGTCCTAGAATATCGTGACAGGAGTCATTGAAACGAAAATTAAAAGTTTTAATGCGCTTTTTAAGTGACCAAAAAAAGGAGGGCAACTAGGCCCCCTCCCACGCTCATTTTTTCCCAAAGTCACCCGATCAAAATTTTGATATAGCCATTTTTTTCAGCATGGTCAAAAATATGACATAGTCGGACATAGTCGAAAACTATGTCCTTTAGGATGACTTCATCCCCGGAAGTCCCTGGGAGGAGGGCTGAAATTTATGAACTTTACCCAATGTTAGTATATAGTATTGGTTATTGGGAAATATATAGACGTTTTCAGGGGGGATTTTTTCTGGTAGTGGGGGGGTCGGGGGTTATGTGGGAGGATCTTTCCATGAAGGAAGTTTTCATGGGAGAAGTGAAATTGCTATGAAGGGGGCGCCAGAATTCCTGGCATTATTTAAAAAAGGATCAGAGATTAAACATAAAAAAAACAATTTTTTCAACTGAAAGTAAGGAGCAACATCAAAACTTAAAACGAACAGAAAATATTACGTATATGAATGGGTTCACCCCCTAGTCAATGCTTCGCTCTTTAAGCCAAAGATTTTTTTTAGTACTTTCATAAGAGCTATTTATTCTAAATAACGGCCTTTGTGATTAATGGGTCATTTTTAAAGAATTGGAACTAAATTCGAACTTTAGCTTAAAGAGCAAGGTATTGGCTAGGTGGCAAACCCCCTAATATACGTATTAAAAATATATGAATATAGAAGTTCGCTACGTAAGTTAATTCGTAAGTTAAGTATATTTATTACTAATAAAAACGTTCGTAAATAAATTAAACAAGTTTCGAGAAAGCCATTTAACCAAATAAAAGTAAAACTAATATGCAGATTTTGTTTAATTATTCATGTAAGGTGAGCCAAAATCAAACCCTGCCTTAATTCAAAAACGTTCAAAAATTAAATATAAAAAACAAGTTTTTTTAACTGAAAGTAAGGAACGACATTAAAACTTAAAACGAACCGAAATTATTCCGTATATGAAAGGGGCTGTCCCCTCCTCAGCGCCTCGCTCTTTACGCTAAAGTTTGACTATCTCACAACTCTAATTTTTTTAAACAATAAAAACTTTAGCGTAAAGAGCGAGGCGTTAAGGAGGGGACAGCCCCTTTCATATACGGAATAATTTCTGTTCGTTTTAAGTTTTAATGTCGTTCCTTACTTTCAGTTAAAAAAAAAACTTATTTTTGTATTTAATTTATGAGAAAAAGAAATATTTTGTTCTATTAGTTCCGTGTTAAAAAGTGCGCTTTGACTTCATTGGTTTGTCTGTAATGCTCTCAGAAGGGAAAGCCAAATAACCCAGTGTTTTTAAAACCTAATCCGTCCTCATGTGTTCATACGTAAAAATTTAAGCCAATAAAAAGAATGATAATGTTTTGAGTCACAATATTTTTATTGGTCGTCCCTGCGAACTCTGCAGTTAGATATTAAGTCCGTTTCTGTAAAGAAATACAGCTCATATCACACATGAAGTTTCAACAAGTCCTAATATTGTCTTTCTTACTATTGGTAGACCACGCTTCTTGTCGATCCATGAAAACAGTTTTCCCTTTATCTATAAAAATTATTTTCTTATTTGTCTAGGAAATTTAAGATTCTTTATATTTCTTCGAACAGGAATTCTAATTTGTTTTATTTATGTTTTTTAATGTCACGCACAACGAGATACTCTTGTAGTTGTGGCTTTAAAGCGAAATTATAATTTTCGCTCTAGTTCTTTCAACTTCGGATTTAATTAGTAAGCTGAAACTGTTCAAAGTGATTTGCAAGCTTTTTCCATTTGTTTTTACTTTAATGTTGCCATAATTTATTTTTTGCACATCTTCATAACCCGTTCGAAACTAATTTATGAGGTCTAATTTGGAAAATATCTTAAACTGGACCTTTTTTTTTCTTCTTCTTTTTTTAGTGTCATTTCGGAAAATCCAAATACAATGTATTTAGTTTTGCCAAAAAATACTTTTAATAAGTTGTTAAAAAGTGAACCTAGCAAATCCCACTTTCTGTTTTTTTTTTTTTTTTTTTTTTACAAAGTTATAGCGTCACAGGACAACTTCTCCCAGTCACAAGGCTATTCTCCCGGTATTCCTTAAAATTAAGGATTAATACCTAAAAATGAAAAATAAAGCTTTTTTACAAGTCAGGAGTTAAATATTTCTTAGATGCCAAGGTGAATGAGTCCATTCCAAAATTAGCTGTTTAATTATTATATTTTCCAATGCTCAAGCTCATTAGGAAAAACCAACGAGTTCTGGAATTTTTTTTCGGCAAAACGATTGATGCATTATAATTAAGAAACCCTTTTTATTGCCTTATCATTACTACTACTACTACTAACAGCTCACAGCAGAACCAAGCTTCCAGAGGCCAACATAGCTACGCTCGCTCCTCCTCCATTCCAATATATTCAAAGCCCCCCTCTTTAAACCTCCCCTGGAAAGTTCCGATTTCCTTTAAATCTTTCTTTATGACATCCTCCCACCCCAGACGACGACGACCTGATTTCTGTACAGCCCTAGACGGTTGGCCGAAAAGGATGATCTTTGGCAGTCTGTAATCCTTCATCCGCAATACGTGCCCTAGCCATCTCAACCTTCCTTTCATAATAGCCCTAGAAAGCGGGATTGAACCCCATTTTTCGTACAGCCTACTGTTTGAAGTACGGTCAGTCAGCCGGGTACCCAGAACAATCCGTAGACAATTCCTCAGGAAAACATCTAGTTGTACGGAAAAATAGATGTCTAACTACTAGTCACTACTAATTGAAAATCAAAGTCATTGTGACAGCATAAAGGTCGAAGCTTCAGTCCCGAGGTACTAAATGTTAAAGTTTAAACAGCTATTGCGCTACGATTTTGTTTGCTTTTGTCTGCTCCCTTTTTTAAGCATATTAAAGCACACTCCTGAATTGAACTTGAAGGTCTTAATTTGGAGCTCTGATTCCTTATGAAGTAAATTAGAACTGGTTGTGACCCTAACCCAATAGCCTAGGAAAAATGATATTGTCCTCCTCTATCCTTAGTTTCCATATACTACCTTTTACGGAAAACCGCAACAGTTTTGCAGATTGCTGTAGATTTTTTATTGATTTTTTATTATAGAACTTTTTTGTCCTCTTGGTCTACTATACACATTCTACAGCCCCGCATTAACGTATTTATCAAACAGTTCGTGGTAACGAACTGTAAGTAGGGAGCGATTCGGTCCAAACGCAACAAAAACTCTAAAAAAAATTATTCTGATAACAATAAATACATCAAAAGAATTCGCTTTTTATGCTGATTTCAAATATATAAAATTTGTTAAGTTTAATGTTACCCATCAAAAGTTTGGCATCTGAGAAAATTGCTCCTGATTTAAAAAAAAAAGAGAGGAAACATTCCCCGAAATTTAATGAATCTTATTGAAAATTGCCCCACCATATTCAGCCTATAAGAGAACCCTACTGTAGGGTTATAAGTAGAGTGCTAAGTTATACTTCTAGGAGGTTATGTTCCTTCCTATGCTATTCTAGGAGGTTATGTTCCTTCCTATGCTATTCTAAGGGTTTATGCTCCTTCCCATGCTATTCTAGGAGTTTATGTTCCTTTCTGTACTATTCTATGGGGTTATGTTCCTTCCTAAGCTATTCTAGGAGTTTATGTTCCTTCCTATGCTATTCTAGGAGTTTATGTTCCTTCCTATTCTATTCTAGGAGGCTATGTTCCTTCCTATGCTATTCTAGGAGTTTATGTTCCTTCCTATGCTATTCTAGGAGTTTATGTTCTTTCCTGTGCTATTCTGGGCCTTTACGTTCCTTCCTATGCTATTTGGGGCCTTTACGTTCCTTCCTGTGCTATTCTCGGTCTTTATGTTCCTTCCTATGCTAGTCTAGGAGGTTTTGTTCCTTCCTATGCTATTCCAGGAGGTTATGTTCCTTCCTATGCTATTCTCGGAGTTTATGTTCCTTCCTATGCTATTCTAGTAGGTTATGTTCCTTCCTATGATATTCTACGGGTTTATGTTCCTTCCTATGCTATTCAAGGAGCTTATGTTCCTTCCTATGCTATTCTAGGAGGCTATGTTCCTTCCTATGCTATTCTAGGAGTTTATGTTCCTTCCTATGCTATTCTAGGATTTTATGTTCCTTCCTATGCTATTCTAGGAGTTTATGTTCCTTCCTATGCTATTCTAGAAGCTTATGTTCCTTTCTATGCTATTCTAGGAGTTTATGTTCCTTCCTATGCTATTCTAGGAGGCTATGTTCCTTCCTATGTTATTCTATAGCAGCTCTACACCTTTTCAAAGAGATTCAGAACTCCCTCACACAGTTTGAAATAGACAAGCAAGAGTGACAATTTCCAGACAACATTGGAATGCGTCTTATCGGGATTAAGAAAACAATGGATGGAAATGTGTGATTTAATACACATTGAAAAAAGAATTTTTTTGGCAATTGGCATTTTTTTTCTGATAAAGAAAAAGGGTTTAGCACTTGTGAATACTTCGATATGTACTGTATAATACACAAGTGATGTTTGGACAGTGTTGTCAATTTAAAAAAGTTTAACGTTATACTATACGAAGAAGTTGATACTAAGAGGGGTGTAGATGACAAGAAAAGAATTGTAATAACGAATAGCTTTACTTCTTCGAAGTGTCCCATATAATACATAAGTGGTGGGGTGATGGCAGAAGGAGCTCTTAGAGTACTTATAGTGCTGTACGATGGGCCGAGCTGCTAGACAAGGTATAATGTGGTCCAACATGTTTTGAGAGTATGCAGTTTGTTATTAAAAAATTGGATGCTACAATCAGAATTGTTTGACTGACATTTAAAAAGGGGTAATGGGATTTGCGAATTGGAGTGTAGGATTTGCGAATTTGATCCTATTAAGGATTGACTTGAAATAAAAAATTTTAACAAGAAATGGCTGAAAAGTATTTTGGGGGAGATGGGGTGATTGTGTACTGTATAATACACAAGTGATGTTTGGACAGTGTTGTCAATTTAAAATAGTTTAACGTTATATTATACGAATAAGTTGATACTAAGAGGGGTGTAGATGACAAGAAAAGAACTGTAATAACGAATAGCTTTACTTCTTCGAAGTGTTCCGTATAATACATAAGTGGTGGGAGTGATGGCAGAAGGATCTCTTAGAGTACTTATAGTGCTGTACGATGGTCCGAGCTGCTAGACAAGGTATAATGTGGTCAAACATGTTTTGAGATGGGTTGATTGTGTTCTGTATAATACACAAGTGATGTTTGGACAGTGTTGTCAATTTAAAATAGTTGGATAATTTCCATTCGTCTTAGTTTTTAACGATGATCCGTATTTCTAGTTGAAAATACTTATTTTTTAATTTAATTGGGATGAAAAGTCAAAGTCTAACATAAAGAACAAGGTATTTCGGAGGGGGTAGCTCACTTCATATACGGGATAATTTCCATTCGTCTTAGTTTTTAACGATGCTCCTTATTTCTAGTTGAAAATACTTATTTTTTAATTTAATTGGGATGAAAAGTCAAAGTCTAACATAAAGAATAAGGTATTTCGGAGGGAGTAGCTCACTTCATATACGGGATAATTTGCATTCGTCTTAGTTTTTAAAGATGCTCCTTATTTCTAGTTGAAAATGCTTATTTTTAATTTAATTGGGATGAAAAGTCAAAGTCTAACATAAAGAACAAGGTATTTTGGAGGGGGTAGCTCACTTCATATACGGGATAATTTCCATTTGTCTTAGTTTTTAACGATGCTCCTTATTTCTAGTTGAAAATGCTTATTTTTTAATTTAATTGGGATGAAAAGTCAAAGTCTAACATAAAGAACAAGGTATTTCGGAGGGGGTAGCTCACTTCATATACGGGATAATTTGCATTCGTCTTAGTTTTTAACGATGCTCCTTATTTCTAGTTGAAAATGCTTATTTTTTAATTTAATTGGGATGAAAAGTCATAGTCTAAAATTAATAAGAAGGTATTTTGGAGGGGGTAGATCACGTCATATACGGGATAATTTCCATTTGTCTCAGTTTTTAACGATGCTCCTGATTTCTAGATGAAAATGGTTATTTTTTAATATGATATTGATGAAAAGTCAAAGTCTAACATAAAGAACAAGGTATTTTGGAGGGGTTAGCTCACTTCATATACGGGATAATTTCCATTCGTCTTACTTTTTAACGATACTCCTTATTTCTAGTTGAAAATGCTTATTTTTAAATTTAATTGGGATGAAAAGTCAAAGTCTAACATAAAGAACAAGGTATTTCGGAGGGGTAGCTCACTTCATATACGTGATAATTTCCATTCGACTTAGTTTTTAACGATGCTCCTTATTTCTAGTTGAAAATGCTTATTTTTTAATTTAATTGGGATGAAAAGTCAAAGTCTAACATAAAGAACAAGGTATTTTGGAGGGGGTAGCTCACTTCATATACGGGATAATTTCCATTCGTCTTAGTTTTTAACGATGCTCCTTATTTCTAGTTGAAAATGCTTATTTTTTAATTTAATTGGGATGAAAAGTCAAAGTCTACCATAAAGAACAAGGTATTTCGGAGGGGGTAGCTCACTTCATATACGGGATAATTTGCATTCGTCTTAGTTTTTAACGATGCTCCTTATTTCTAGTTGAAAATGCTTATTTTTTAATTTAATTGGGATGAAAAGTCAAAGTCTAACATAAAGAACAAGGTATTTCGGAGTGGGTAGCTCACTTCATATACGGGATAATTTCCATTCGTCTTAGTTTTTAACGGTGCTCCTTATTTCTAGTTGAAAATGCTTATTTTTTAATTTAATTGTGATGAAAAGTCAAAGTCTAACATAAAGAACAATGTATTTCGAAGGGGGCAGCTCACTTCATATACGGGATAATTTCCATTCGTCTTAGTTTTTAACGATGCTCCTTATTTCTAGTTGAAAATGCTTATTTTTAAATTTAATTGGGATGAAAAGTCAAAGTCTAACATAAATAACAAGGTTTTTCGGAGGGGGGAGCTCACTTCATATAAGGGATATTTTCCATTCGTCTTAGTTTTTAACGATGCTCCTTATTTCTAGTTGAAAATGCTTATTTTACAACTTAATTGGGATGAAAAGTCAAAGTCTAACGTAAAGAACAAGGTATTTTGGAGGGGGTAGCTCCTTTCATATACGGGATAGTTTCCATTCGTCTTAGTTTTTAACGATGCTCCTTATTTCTAGTTGAAAATGCTTATTTTTTAACTTAATTGGGATGAAAAGTCAAAGTCTAACATAAAGAGCAAGGTATTTCGGAGGGGGCAGCTCACTTCATATACGGTATAATTTCCATTCGTCTTAGTTTTTAACGATGCTCTTGATTTCCAGTTGAAAATGCTTATTTTTTAATTTAATTGGGATGAAAAGTCAAAGTCTAGCATAAAGAGCAAGGTATTTCGGAGGGGGAGCTCACTTCATATACGGGATAATTTCCATTCGTCTTAGCTTTTAACGATGCTCCTTATTTCTAGTTGAAAATGCTTATTTTTTAATTTAATTTGGATGAAAAGTCAAAGTCTAACATAAAGAAAAAGGTATTTCGGAGGGGTAGCTCACTTCATATACGGGATAATTTCCATTCGTCTTAGTTTTTAACGATGCTCCTTATTTCTAGTTGAAAATGCTTATTTTATATCTAATTGGGATGAAAAGTCAAAGTCTAGCATAAAGAACAAGGTATTTCGGAGGGGGCAGCTCATTTCATATATGGGATAATTTCCAGTCGTCTTAGTTTTTAACGATGCTCCTTACTTCTAGTTGAAAATGCTTATTTTTTAATTTAATTGGGATGAAAAGTCAAAGTCTAACTCAAAGAGCAAGGTATTTCGGAGGGGGTTGCTCACTTCATATACGGGATAATTTCTATTCGTCCTAGTTATTAACGATATTACTTATTTCTAGTTGAAAATGCTTATTTTTTTATTTCAATTGGGATAAAAAATCAAAGTGTAGCGTAAAGAGAAAGATATTTTGGATGGGGCAGCTCACTTCATATAATGGGTAATTTCCATTCGTCTTAATCTCTAATGATGCTCCTTACTTCTAGTTGAAAATACTTATTTTTTAATTTAATTGGGATGAAAAGTCAAAGTCTAGCATAAAGAACAAGGTATTTCGGAGGGGGTAGCTTACTTCATATACGGGATAATTTCTATTCGTCTTATTTTTTAACGATGCTCCTTATTTCTAGTTGAAAATACTTATTTTTTAATTTAATTGGGATGAAAAGTCAAAGTCTAACATAAAGAACAAGGTATTTCGGAGGGGGTAGCTCACTTCATATACGGGGTAATTTCCATTCGTCTTAGTTTTTATCGATGCTCCTTATTTCTCGTTGAAAATGCTTATTTTTAAGTTAATTGGGATGAAGTTTTGGTCTGTATGTGTCTCTTTGGGCTATGTGTGTCTCTTTGGGCTGTTTGAGTCTTTTTGGACTGTGTATGTCTCTTTCGGCTGTTTGTGTCTCTTTGGACTGTGGATGTCTCTTTGGGCTGTGAGTTGATTGGCAGAAGGATGTATTAGCGAAGTCATAGTGGAGGGCGAGTTGCTAGCGAAAAATCTAAGCTAATAAGGGTTTTTGACCGTAAACTCTAGTTTTTTGTCAGTTTGTAGTTTACGCACTAATATCGATATCAGTAACGATTCTATTTGAACTTTCTCCAAGTTGATCAAATTGGTCTCTAAACAGTTCATGATAAAAAAATAGTTTGGGACAAGAAAAAAAAAACTAAAATAATGTCGTGAAATCATTTTCAACACTCAGAGCAGGGGGGGGTGTTGGGATTGAATCATAGAGAAACAACGAATTTACTTTTTTTTAAATGTGACTCAAAGACGTTTCGTTCTTTTCACTGGCTTCAAATTGCATAAAAACGAGCCAATCAGGTGTTACAATCCTTTTGTTTGCTCAAAATTGGACAAAGCCACGACGGTTAGGCTACTTTATTTTGCTTCTTATTTCTAAAGCCAATTAAGATGAAGAAATGTATTCAAAGTCAAGGCTATAAGAGAAAAAATTCTGGATATTTCTGTCAGTTTTGTAGTTTATGCACTAATATCGATATCAGTTACGATTCTATTTGAACCTTCTCCAAGTTGATCAAATTTGTCTCTAAACGGTTCATGATAAAAAAAATAGTTTGGGACAAGAAAAAAAAACCTAAAATAATGTCGTGAAATCATTTTCAACACTCAGAGCCGGGGAGCGCTGGGATTGAATCATAGAGAAACAACATTTTTTTTTTTTTAATGTGACTCAAAGACGTTTTGTTCTTTTCACTGGCTTGAAATTGCATACAAACGTGCCAATCAGGTGTTACAATCCTTTTGTTTGCTCAAAATTCGACAAAGCAACGACGGTTAGGCTAGTTTATTTTGCATGATATTTCTAAAGCCAATTAAGACGAAGAAATGTCTTCACAGTCAATGCTAAAAGAAAAAAAAAGTTCTAGATATTTTTGTCAGTTTGTAGTTTTCGCACTAATATCAATATCAGTAACAATTGTATTTGAACTTTCTCCAAGTTGATCAAATTGGTCTCTAAACGGTTCATGATAAAAAAATAGTTTGGGACAAGAAAAAAAACCTAAAATAATGTCGTGAAATCATTTTCAACACTCAGAGCAGGGGAGCGCTGGAATTGAATCATAGAGAAACAACGAATTTTTTTTTTTTAATGTGACTCAAAGACGTTTCGTTCTTTTCACTGGCTTGAAATTGCATACAAACGTGCCAATCAGGTGTTACAATCCTTTTGTTTGCTCAAAATTCGACAAAGCAACGACGGTTCGAAGCCAATTAAGATGAAGAAATGTCTTCAAAGTCAAGGCTATAAGAAAAAAAAAGTTCTAGATATTTTTGTCAGTTTGTAGTTTACGCACTAATATCGATATTACTAACGATTCTATTTGAACTTTCTCCAAGTTGATCAAATTGGTCTCTAAGCGGTTCAAGATATAAAATAGTTTGGGACAAGAAAAAGAAAAACCTAAAATAATGTCTTGATATCATTTTCAACACTCAGTGCAGGGGAGCGCTGGGATTGAATCATAGAGAAACAACAAATTTTTTTTTTTTTAATGTGACTCAAAGACGTTTTGTTCTTTTCACTGGTTTGAAATTGCATACAAACGTGCCAATCAGGTGTTACAATCCTTTTGTTTGCTCAAAATTCGACAAAGCAATGATGGTTAGGCTAAAGTTCTGAATATTTTTGTCAGTTTGTAGTTTACGCACTAATATCAATATCAGTAACGATTCTATTTTTTTTTTGTGGTGTAGTTGTTTTTTATTTTTGTTTGTTCGACTTGATAGAAATTCTGAAACCAGTTAGTAGTTGAATTCACCTCTTGGAGACACAATACAGAAATTTAATTCAGGAAATTATATAAAAAAAAATTGAACAAATTCTTTATTAACATTCATTATCGATTGAAGTCGTTTCCTAGACAGACAATACAGCAATTTCACAAAATCTAAGCATAAGAATGATTAAATTCTATATCAATATCCCTTTCTCTGATGAATTGTAAAAAGTTAACCAGATCGATGTAGCAGTCAAAATAAATTAATTTTCAAAGTTTTTTTTCAGACACATCAGACAACAGTAATAAAATCCAAGTGCTATTCATGTTGTCTTCATGTGTTGTTTCTTTAAATTAAGATTATACTAGTTTTGCTTTATATGGAAGAAACTCGGATATATTTTTAGAGTAGAAAAAAAAATTCTGGTTAATCTGAAGTTGATTGTGAGTGTTGTATGTGTGTGTGTGTGTGTGTGTGTGTGTATTTTAAACAAAATGACCATCTCAACATTTTTATCACATGGGTTTGGGGGGAGGGGCTACTTGCCCTCCAAGTAGTCTACCATTTGAATGGAAATTAAAAGCACTAGTTCACTTTTTACGAGTGAAAACAGATTGGAGGGCATGTAGCCCCTCCCCCAAAACCCATGTGATAAATATGTTGAGATGGTCATTTTGTTGAAAATACACACACACACACACACACACACACACACACACACATACAACACTCACAATCAACTTCAGACTAACCAGAATTTTTTTTTATACTCTAAAAATATATGCTAGTCTGTACCATAGAAATAAAAACCGGTCTAATCTAAATTCAACGTAACAACACATGAAGCCAAAATGAATAGAACTTGGATTTTATGACTGTTATCTGATGTGTCCGAAAAAAACTTTAAAATGAATTTATTCTTTCTGATACTTAGATTTTGTCAACTTTTTCGGATTTATCTGAGAAATGGATTTTGATTTATAATTTAATCACTCTTATACTTAGATTTAGTAAAATTGCTGTATTGTCAGTCTAGGAAGCGACTTCAATTGATAATAAATGTTAAAACGGAATTTGTTCAATTTTTTTTTATATATAATTTAATGAGTTAAATTTATGTATTGTTTCTCCACGAAGTGAATTCAACTACAAAATGTTATCAGAATTTCTATCAAGTCGAACAAACAAAAATAAAAAACAACTACACCGAAAAAAATAGAATCGTTACTGATATTGATATTACTGCGTAAACTACAATCTGATAAAATTATCCAGAACTTTAGCCTAACCATCATTGCTTTGTCGAATTTTGAGCAAACAAAAGGATTGTAACACCTGATTGGCTCGTTTGTATGCAATTTCAACCCAGTGAACAGAACTAAACGTCTTTGAGTCACATTTTTTTTTAAAATAAATTCGTTGTTTCTCTATGATTCAATCCCAGCGCCGTCCTGCTCTGAGAGTTGAAAATTATTTCACGACATTATTTTAGGTTTTTTTTCTTGTCCCAAACTATTTTTTTATCATGAACCGTTTAGAGACCAATTTGATAAACTCGGAGAAAGTTCAAATACAATTGTTACTAATATTGATATTAGTGCGTAAACTACAAACTCACAAAAATATCTAGAAATTTTTTTTCTTATAGCATTGACTTTGAAGACATTTCTTCATCTTAATTGGCTTTAGAAATATTCTGCAAAATAAACTAGCCTAACCGTCGTTGCTTTGTCGAATTTTGAGCAAACAAAAGGATTGTAACACCTGATTGGCACGTTTTTATGCAATTTCAAGCCAGTGAAAAGAACAAAACGTCTTTGAGTCACATTAAAAAAAAATAAACTCGTTGTTTCTCTATGATTCAATCCCAGCGCTCCCCTGCTCTGAGTGTTGAAAATGATTTCACGACATTATTTTAGGTTTTTTTTTTTCCCAAACTATTTTTTTATCATGAACCGTTTAGAGACCGATTTGATCAACTTGGAGAAAGTTCAAATAGAATCGTTACTGATATTGATATTAGTGCGTAAACTACAAACTGACAAAAATATATATAACTTTTTTTTCTTATAGCATTGACTTTGAAGACATTTATTCATCTTAATTGGCTTTAGAAATATCATGCAAAATAAACTAGCCTAACCGTCGTTGCTTTGGTGAATTTTGAACAAACAAAAGGATTGTAACACCTGATTGGCACGTTTGTATGCAATTTAAAGCCGGTGAAAAGAACGAAACGTCTTTGGGTCACATTTAAAAAAAAAATTCGTTGTTTCTCTATGATTCAATCCCAGCGCTCCCCTGCTCTGAGTGTTGAAAATGATATCACGACATTTATTTTAGGTTTTTTTTTCTTTTCCCAAACTATTTTTTTTATAATGAACCGTTTAGAGACCAATTTGATCAATTTGGAGAAAGTTCAAATATAATTGCTACTAATATCGATATTAGTGCGTAAACTACAAACTGACAAATATATCCGGAACTTTTTTTTCTTATAGCCTTGACTTTGAAGACATTTCTTCATCTTAATTGGCTTTAGAAATATCATGCAAAATAAACTAGTCTAATCGTCGTTGCTTTGTCCAATTTTGAGCGAACAAAAGGATTGTAACACCTGATTGGCTCGTTTGTATGCAATTTCAAGCCAGTGAAAAGAACGAAACGTCTTTTAGTCACATTTTTTTAAAGTAAATTCGCTGTTTCTCTATGATTCAATCCCAACACCCCCTCTCCCTGCTCTTAGTGTTAAAAATGATTTCACGACATTATTTTAGGTTTTTTTTTCTTGTCCCAAACTATTTTTTTATCATGAACTGTTTAGAGACCAATTTGATCAACTTGGAAAAATTTCAAATAGAATCGTTACTGATATTGATATTACTGCGTAAACTACAAACTGGCAAAAAACTAGAGTTTGCGGTCAAAAACCCTCCTTAGCTTGATTTTTGGATGGCAACTCGTCCTCCACTATAATTTCGCTAATATATCCTTCTACGAATCAACCCACAGCCCAAGGAGACACCCAAAGACCAAAGAGACACAAACAGCCGAAAGAGACATACACAGACCACAAGGACTCAAACAGCCCAAAGAGACACACATAGCCCAAAGAGACACATACAGACCAAAATTTCATCCCAATTAAATTAAAAAATAAGCATTTTCCACTAGAAATAAGGAGCATCGTTAAAAACTAAGACGAATGGAAACTACCCCGTATATGAAGTGAGCTACCCCCTCCGAAATACCTTGTTCTTTATGTTAGACTTTGACTTTTCATCTCAATTAAATTAAAAAATAAGCATTTTCAACTAGAAATAAGGAGTATCGTTAAAAAACTAAGACGAATGGAAATTATCCCGTATATGAAGTGAGCTGCCTCCTCCGAAATACCTTTTTCTTTATGTTAGACTTTGACTTTTCATCCCAATTAAATTAAAAAATAAGCATTTTCAACTAAAAATAACGAGCATCGTTAAAAACTAAGACGAATGGAAATTATCCAGTATATGAAGTGAGCTACCCCCTCCGAAATACCTTGTTCTTTATGTTAGACTTTGACTTTTCATCCCAATTAAATTAAAAAATAAGCATTTTCAACTAGAAATAAGGAGCATCGTTAAAAACTAAGACGAATGGAAACTATCCCGTATATGAAGTGAGCTACCCCCTTCGAAATACCTGGTTCTTTATATTAGACTTTGACTTTTCATCCCAATTAAATTAAAAAATAAGAATTTTCAACTAGAAATCTAGAAATAAGGAGCATCGTCAAAAACTAAGACGAATGGAAATTATCCCGTATATAAAGTGAGCTACCCCCTCCGAAATACCTTGTTCTTTATGTTAGACTTTGACTTTTCATCCCAATTAAATTAAAAAGTAAGCATTTTCAACAGGAAATAAGGAGCATCGTTAAAAACTAAGACGAATGGAAAGTATCCCGTATATGAAGTGAGCTACCGCCTCCGAAATACCTTGCTCTTTATGCTAGATTTTGACTTTTCATCCCAATTAAATTAGAAAATAAGCATTTTCAACTAGAAATAAGGAGCATCGTTACAAACTAAGACGAATGGAAATTATCCCGTATATGAAGTGAGCTACCCCCTCCGAAATACCTTGTTCTTTATGTTAGACTTTGAATTTTCATCCCAATTAAATTAAAAAATAAGAATTTTCAACTAGAAATAAGAAGCATCGCTAAAAACTAAGACAAATGGAAATTATCCAGTATGTGAAGTGAGCTGCCCCCTCCGAAATACCTTGGTCTTTATGTTAGACTTTGAATATTCATCCCACTTAAATTAAAAATAAGTATTTTCAACTAAAAATATGGATCATCTTTAAAAAATAAGACGTCTGGAAATTATCCCTTACATGAAATGAGGTACCCCCTCCGAAATACCTTGTTTTTTATGTTAGACTTCGACTTATAATCTGAATTAAATAAAATATTAACCATTTTCAACTAGAAATATGGAGCTTCGTTAAAAATTAAGACGATTTCAAATTATCTTGTATATGAAGTGAGCTACCCCCACCGAAATACCTTGTTCTTTATGTTAGACTTCGACTTTTCATCCCAATTAAATTAAAAAATAAGTATTTTCAACTAAAAATAAGGAGCATCGTTAAAAACTAAGACGAATGCAAATTATCCCTTATATGAAGTGAGCTACCCCCTCCGAAATACCTTGTTGTTTATGTTAGACTTTGACTTTTCCTCCCAATTAAAATAAAAAATAAGCATTTTCAACTAGAAATAAGGAGCATCGTTAAAAAATAAGACGAATAGAAATTATCCCATATATGAAGTAAGCTACCCCCTCCGAAATACCTTGCTCTTTATGTTAGACTTTGACTTTTCATCCCAATTAAATTAAAAATAAGCATTTTCAACTAAAAATAAGGACCATCGTTAAAAACTAAGACAAATGGAAATTATCCCATATATGAAGTGAGCTGCCCCCTCCGAAATACCTTGTTCTTTATGTTAGACTTTGACTTTTCATCCCAATTAAATTAAAAAATAAGCATTTACAACTAGAAATAAGGAGCATCGTTAAAAACTAAGACGAATGGACATTATCCCGTATATGAAGTGAGCTACCCCCTCCAAAATACCTTGTTCTTTATGTTAGACTTTGACTTTTCATCCCAATTAAATTAAAAAATAAGCATTTTCAACTAAAAATAAGGAGCATCGTTAAAAACTAAGACGAATTGCAATTACCTCGTATATGAAGTGAGCTACCCCCTCCGAAATACCTTGTTCTTTATGTTAGACTTTGACTTTTCATCCCAATTAAATTAAAAAATAAGCATTTTCAACTATCAATAAGGAGCATCGTTAAAAACTAAGACGAATGCAAATTATACCGTATATGAAGTGAGCTGCCTCCTCCGAAATACCTTGTTCTTTATGTTAGACTTTGACTTTTCATCCCAATTAAATTAAAAAATAAGCATTTTCAACTAGAAATAATGACCATTGTTAAAAACTAAGACGAATGGAAATTATCCCGTATATGAAGCTAGCTACCCCCTTCGAAATACCTTGTTCTTTATGTTAGACTTTGACTTTTCATACCAAATTAATTAAAAAATAAGCATTTTCAACTAGAAATAAGGAGTATCGTTAAAAAGTAGGACGAATGGAAATTATCCCGTATATGAAGTGAGCTGCCCCCTTCGAAATACATTGTTCTTTCTGTTAGACTTTGACTTTTCATCCCAATTAAATTAAAAAATAAGCATTTTCAACTAGAAATAAGGAGCATCGTTAAAAAATAAGACGAATGGAAATTATCCCGTATATGAAGTGAGCTGCCCCCACCAAAATACCTTGTTCTTTATGTTAGACTTTGACATTTCATTCCCAATTAAATTAAAAAATAAGCATTTTCAACTAGAAATAAGGAGCATCGTTAAAAACTAAGGCGAATGGAAATTATCCCGTATATGAAGTGAGCTGCTCCCCTCCGAAATACCTTGTTCTTTATGTTAGACTTTGACTTTTCATCCCAATTAAATTAAAAAATAAGTATATTCAACTAGAAATAAGGAGCATCGTTAAAAACTAAGACGAATGGAAATTATCTCGTATATGAAGTGAGCTACCCCCTCCGAAATACCTTGTTCTTTATGTTAGACTTTGACTTTTCATCCCAATTAAATTAAAAAATAAGCATTTTCAACTAGAAATAAGGAGCATCGTTAAAAACTAAGACGAATGCAAATTATCCCGTATATGAAGTGAGCTACCGCCTCCGAAATACCTTTTACTTTTCATCCCAATTAAATTAAAAAATAAGCATTTTGAACCATAAATAAGGATCATCGCTAAAAAATAAGAGGAAAGGAAACTATCACGTGTGTTAAGTGAGCTACCCCCTCCGAAATATCTTGCTGCTTATGCTGGACTTTGACTTTTCATCCCAATTAAATTAAAAAATATATATTTTCAACCAGAAATACGGATCATCGTTTAAAACTAAGACGAATGGAAATTATCCAACTATTTTAAATTGACAACACTGTCCAAACATCACTTGTGTATTATACAGAACACAATCAACCCGTCTCAAAACATGTTTGACCACATTATACCTTGTTTAGCAGCTCGGCCCATCGTACAGCACTATAAGTACTCTAAGAGATCCTTCTGCCATCACCCCACCACTTATGTATTATACGGAACACTTCGAAGAAGTAAAGCTATTCGTTATTATAATTCTTTTCTTGTCATCTACACCCCTCTTAGTATCAACTTCTTCGTATAGTATAACATTAAACTATTTTAAATTGACAACACTGTCCAAACATCACTTGTGTATTATACAGTACTCCAATCACCCCATCTCCCCCAAAACACTTTTCAGCCATTTCTTGTTAAAAAATTTTATTTCAAGTCAATCCTTAATAGGATCAAATTCGCAAATCCTACACTCCAATTTGCAAATCCCATTACCCCTTTTTAAATGTCAATCAAAGAATTCTGATTGTAGCATCCATTTTTTTAATAACAAACTGCATACTCTCAAAAACTGGTTGGACCACATTATACCTTGTCTAGCAGCTTGGCCCATCGTACAGCACTATAAGTACTCTAAGAGATCCTTCTGCCATCACCCCACCACTTATGTATTATATGGAACACTTCGAAGAAGTAAAGCTATTTGTTATTACAATTCTTTTCTTTTCATCTACACCCCTCTTAGTGTCAACATCTTCGTATAGTATAACGTTAAACTATTTTAAATTGACAACACTGTCCAAACATCACTTGTGTAGTATACAGTACATATCGAAGTATTCACAAATGCTAAACCCTTATTCTTTATCAGAAAAAAAAAATGCCAATTGCCAAAAAAAATTCTTTTGTCAAGGTCATTAAATCACACATTTCCATCCATTGTTTTCTTAATCCTAATAAGACGCGTGCCAATGTTGTCTGGAAATTGTCACTCTTTGTCTATGTCAAACTGTGTGAGGGAGTTCTGACTCTCTTTGAAAAGGTGTAGAGCTGCTATAGAATAACATAGGAAGAAACATAGGCTCTCAGAATAGCATAGGAAGGGACATAAACTCCTAGAATAGCATAGGAAGGAACATAAGCTCCTAGAATAGCATAGGAAGGAACATAAACTCCTGAAAGAGTATAGGAAGGAACATAAATTCCTAGAATAGCATAAGAAGGAGCATAACCCCTTAAAATAGCATTGGAAGGAACATTGACTCCTAGAATAGCATAGGAAGGAACATAAGCTCCTTGAATATCATAGGAAGGAACATAAGCCATTAGAATAGCACAGTAAGGAACATAAACTACTAAAAAAGCACAGGAAGGAACATAAGCCCCTAGAATAGCACAGGAAGGAACATAACCTCCTAGAATAGCATAGGAAGGAACATAACCTCCTAGAATAGCATAGGAAGGAACGTAAAGACCCAGAATAGCACAGGAAGGAACGTAAAGGCCCCAAATAGCATAGGAAGGAACGTAAAGGCCCAGAATAGCACAGGAAAGAACATAAACTCCTAGAATAGCATAGGAAGGAACATAAACTCCTAGAATTGCATAGGAAGGAACATAGCCTCCTAGAATAGCATAGGAAGGAACATAAGCTCCTTGAATATCATAGGAAGGAACATAAGCTCTTAGAATAGCATAGGAAGGAACATAAACTCCTAGAATAGCATAGGAAGGAACATAAACTCCTAAAATAGCATAGAAAGGAACATAAGCTCCTAGAATAGCATAGGAAGGAACATAACCTCCTAGAATAGCATAGGAAGGAACATAACCTCCTAGAATAGCATAGGAAGGAACATAACCTCCTAGAAGTATAACTTAGCACTCTACTGTTATAAAGCTCACATCCTTAAAAATGTGGAATTTTGTATTTTTTGCCAGATAAAAGATCACGGAGGCGTATTTATTTTTATTTTTTATTTGTTCTTCCCATGAGTCATCGTATCCAACCAATAGTCCTGGAAGATTAGAAGAGGGCTTACTTCAGCGTAAATTATAAGTTATAATTCCCTTTTTAAATGAAAAAGAATTGGAGGGCAACTAGCCCCCCTCCCAACCTCTTCTTTCCCCAAAGTTGTATGACCAAAATTACTAGATAGACTTTTTGTTCGTTATAGCGTAAAGGCCCTGTAACTATGTCTTTAGGGATGACATGACTCCCTAGAGCCCAAGAGGAATGGCCGCAAGCTAGGAAATTTGCATGTTGTTGACATAGAGTATTTCTTATTGGGGAGTATGCTGACATTTTTCAGGGGGTATTTTCTGGAGATGAATTTTCTAGGGGGGAAATTTCCCATTGGGATGGAATTTCCGAGGGGTGAACTTGCCAAGGGAAATTTTACATGGGGGACTTTGCCAGAATTTATATACGAAATTCGTTATGTTTGTCTTACTTTCTCGTTGGTGACCTCATTTTACATGTAGGAAGGCTCTGGGGGAATTGTCTGGGGGGAATTTTCAGCGGAGTAGGAATTCTCTGGGGGATTTTTACGTGAGTGGGGGATTTCCCAAGGGAGAAATTCTTCATGCGGGAATATCACAAGGAGAAATTCTCCACTGGGAAATTTTTCGTGGGAGAAACTTTTCATTGGGAGGGGGTATTTCTGGGAAATATTTTCTACACAGGGGGGGGGGATTCAGTCATGACCTGAAAACAATCAGAAATTACATATTATTCAGGCAGAATCATAAGCAAGAACTTTTCTGGGGGGAACTCGTAGCGAGGATGAAATTGTCTGTTAAAGAGTCAATGGTTGAAGGCTTCGATATGAATCCAAATTTTCTCAATTTTTTGCTGATTAAAAAGCCAGATTCTGCGTTATTGTCTCGTTATTGTCTATAGGTGGGATGGAGGTTGAAAGGTCACAGCTTGAAGGAGTGCCTGTATCTGGGTTGGAGGTTGATGGGGCATAAAAACTGTCTAATAAAATGCTTGAAAGGGCACCTATATCTGGGTTGGAGGTTGTAGGCATAACAATAGCTGAGTTGCCTAAATTAGGGTCTGAATATCGCCCCTTTTTCTCTGGGGGAGGTTACTCCTAAAAACTATAAAAAAAATATCGTCGGGCTCACGATAAAATTCCTCGATGAGATCATCCATTTTTCATGTATAACTTTCAACAGTTCGTAAGACACTGAATTTTCTTAGTCAGGATATATAACATTTCGCTATCATGCTTTCCTGGAATTCTAAGAATAGAACATCTTGTAAAAGAACATGTTTTTTCATGTGTTGTGGGGGGTTTCTCTCCCAGCGTGAAATAATGCCTTGAAATCGTGGCGTGGGACTAGAATTAGGTTAAAGGGTTGCCCCTCAGGTTAATGGAACACATATGTTTATATACAAGACAAAGGGTTTGAGAAAATATCCCAATGTCACGAGAAAGGTCCCATGCAGTGTTGTGAGAAAGGTCCCATACAATGTCGCAGTATGCCCCATTTCCTTTGTGACAGTATGCCGCATATCTCTTATCGTAGTATTCCACATAGCAGTTTACCTAGCAAAACGTTGGGTTACATAGGAAATCCCCCAGGAAGTACCTATAACGGATATGATGAATGCTCCAATGCAATATTGTCGTATATCCCTATCTCCCTTTGCATTGTCGTTGTATTTTCCTATGCTCCGATTCAATGTCGACGTATGCCCCCTATCCCTTGTCGTCGGAATTAGCTACCAAAAAATTAATTCGAACGTGTTGGAAAGGGCGATGTCGTCGCTACCATTAAGGCTAATCCCACTCGCTAAAAACTGTTGAAACTGGAATCACACAAGGATTGTAATTTTTTATGGTTCGATGCAGAAAATTGAGTCTGTGACTATCCAACCCCCCTCCTACTCTACCGTGAATACGGGATAACTCCTGATTCGGTGGAAATGCGAGCTAAGTCCTTAGCACAGAACGTAGGTACTTTGACTAAATATCACACACGATAAAGCTATCTGCTTTTTCTTAGCAAGTCCTAGTAAAGAACAAACCACGTTGTCATCACTTTTGCCTAAGCCACTCTTTAAAGAAAACACCCTATATGACGTCATTAGTGTGGTATATCATTTTGTATATGAAAATGCAGTTTTTGCCAAAAATTATTTTTCATTTTTAATATTAAGTTTTGCTACTTACAAAAATCTCATAGAAATAGCAATTTCCGTCCAAATGGGCTTTCAAACACCTCTGTGTAAAACGTTTCAGCCCACCACTAGCGGTGACTAAAAAAACAAAGGAGAAGATGCGAAAAGTGGATTTTCTTTATTACTCAAGATTTTCCTAAATTTAATTTTCCTAAATCAGGATTTCGACTACGAAGATCCCAATCCTTCAGTTTTCATTCCGATTCGACACCGTTTTGTTGGGCTTTAGGCTATATTTTGAAATTCTCATAGGTTTGTTTTCGCAATAGACTTTTATCATTAAGATTAACAGGTACCATTCCTGAGTCAGCTTCAAATGACATGATAGTTTTTCCAAAACGCGTTTTTAGATTTTCGGTTATTAAGGGCTATGGTTTGTTCTTTGTAAGGGCTAGGGTTGGTTTTCAATAAGGGGCTAACCATGATAAGTATTGCATAGTCTTTTGTTTCTACTTGATTAACTTTACATACTTCGCTTGTAATACATAGCCATACATAGTCCTCGATATGTTGGCCGGACTCATAAAAACGTAACAAAAATTAATATCAATACATTCTTGAAGCGTTTTAAAACTTTTTTGTACCCCCCCCCCCCAACAAAAATCCTCGATACAGCCCTGCTGATATAGCTTTTTTTTACTTTGGATGATTATGTTCTATTTTTGTCTTGCTCTTTATGTCTCTAGGGAAAGAAAAAAACTAATTTTAAAACAAAACAGTTTCGAGAAAACGAATAATACGTCTTTAGCACATTGTCTGGCATCATTGTAACATCCTATTCTATTTCTTATTTTTTGCAACCTAAATAAGTGTTGCCACAGTGGTTTACTCAATATGCGGAACGAACCTTCAAAATATGAAAAAGACGCCTATAGATTCCGTAGCCAGATCCCCTTGGAAGCTAGTCTAAGTATACATTAAAATTTAACGCAAATATTTTAATAGAGTAAACATTAATACAAAAATAAATATATTTTAAATACAATGAGCAAAATCGTTCAACTAATTAAATTTTTAAACTATTACCACATCTATGTTACTGGCTGATTCTTAGCCGAACCAGGATTTACCATCCTGGTAGCTTAGCAAGGTATAGGGAAACCGTAAAACTTGTCCAAGGCATCTCAGAATTTACATTCAAGGTTGACTAAAAAGCCAAGGAATGTGCTACTGATGGGAAGATGAATTAATTAAAAGTTAAGAAAAGAAGAATATTTAATTGTTTTTTACACTTCGGAAAAATTAATTAATTCATAAGTACGGTTATAGGAATTTATCTCACTGTGTGTTAGTAAATGGAATTGATTGGGATCAATTTTTGGAACTATACAATCATTGTCTAGGCTGTTTTTCTACAACTTTGCAAAAATTACTGCAAGTAATTTTGACCAACAGATAGATACAATAAATATAAGACCCAAGTTAGCAAAGATTTATAGAAAATGATTTCATCTTTTTCGCCAGTAAAACGTTTAGGTAGTTGATACTAAAATAGTATTATCAAATGCTAAAATTTTTTGAGTTAAAAAAGGGCAAAATTAACCCTTAAAGCTCGCTAATCAGAAAAGGTGGGCATTGACTCTCAGCGCATATTTACTATTTCGTTGGTCTCCAAGCACCACCAGAAATGAGCTGGTGAATTGGTAATATTGCTAACAGATAAAATGCTAGATTACTGGTCATTTTGAATTTCAAGAGATCAAGTATGGATGACTAAAAATTTGTAGGTTTGAATTTAAAAAAAATGTATTAATATTCATTTACCTAATAATTCCGAAGTAAGTTAGTCCTTTACATTTTATTGTTGTATATCTTTTTAATCTTCAAATGCAGTCTAAAGATTCGTTTATAGTTAGACCTTTTCTCTTATAAATTTAAATCAAATTATATATGAATTTAATCCCAAATTTTGATTTAAAAATTTGGGTTTTTGGAGGCAAACAAAAAGCTTCTGTTAAAAACTGTTAGCCCTTTACTTTAAATTTGCCCTGTGCTTTTTATTGTTGCATTTTATTTTTTTAGCCCTTTAAATTTGCCCTTTACTTTTTATTGTTGCATATCGATTCAATCTTCAAATATAGACCAAAGTTTTGTTTACAGTTAGGCCTTTTTTTAATTTTACATCAAATTGTATATGTATTACAAAATGTAACAATAAATTTTGACTTAAAATTTGGGTTTTTGGAGGTGAACTAAAAGCTGCTGTTAAAAACTGTTAGCAACAAACAGGATTGAGAAGACTCTAATAAAATTACAGATCAGGGATCATTAATCCGACAAATAACCTCTCAGATTTAAGAAAGACGACCGAGGTTGCTGAAGCTTGGTAAAATTCAAAATTTTTTGTTCCCGCGCCAAAAATTCATGGCTTTGTTAAAGTATTTCCATCGTAATTCAATTCCGGTGCATCAATCATTTCTAAACTGTTTTTCATGGAACGTACACTTTTTCCAGCGATGATATATGTATCTTTACCAATACTAATAGGACCACGCGTCTGTGGACGAAATTTCATTCTTGTTTTCTTTAACGAATAATGATAACCTGTCCATGTGTACCAGTTAACGCCATCTGCAAATGATCGATGGGATCCACCCAAATACCAGCCGTTTAAATTGGAGTCATGGCAGTTTCCATACCACCACGCACCCTGAAAAGCAGGAGATCAGTTAGCGAAATTGCATAATTTCTTTGATGCGACAAAACAAAACCAACGGCTAAAGAACAAGAACACGAGGAGAAATAAACAATGATTAAACTATTTGCTGCTCCAGACCAAAGCACCTTTTCGTAAGAAATGAAAGATTTCTATCCTATGATTTCTTTCATATTGTGCCGCATTTGTATAAAAATCAAACAGTTCGTGGTAACGAACTGTAAGTAAGGAGCGACCCGGCTCAATAGTGATCAAAACTCTAAAAACCGGCATTTTCATACCAATAGATACATCAATAGAATCAGAATCTTATGCTGATTTCAAATACATATTTGACTCTGTCACTAAACTTTATTTTTTAAAACTATAAAAAACTTTGGCGTAAAGAGCGGTGCGTTGAGGAGGGGACAGCCCCTTTCATATGCGGAATAATTTCTGTTCGTTTTAAGTTTTAATGTCACTCCTTACTTTCAGTTAAAAAAAAACTTGTTTTTTTTTCTTTAATAATATACAGATTTGTAAGAAGAACTCTATATGTCAGGCTTCGGGAGATACGATAGGGTACTTTATATATAGAGTAAATATGCTGGCCTATTTTAGTGGTATTTTACTAAATTAATTTACCATAATCCCCCATAACCAGAAAAGAATCCCTCTTGGAAAATCTTTATACTTCCCATTAACCAATACTATATGTAAACAATGGGCAAAGTTCATAACTTGCAGCCCTTCCCCCGGGAACTGTGGGGGATTCAGTCATCCTCAAAGACATATTTATTAGATTTTCGTCTATGCTGAACAAAATGGCTATCTCAAAATTTTGATTGTGTGACTTCGGGAAAAAAAATGAGCGTGGGAGGGGGCCAAGTTGCCTTCCAATTTTTTGGGTCACTTATAAAGGGCACTAGAACATTTAATTTATGTTCAAATGAGCCCTCTTACGATATTCTAGGACTACTGGATCGATACGATCACCCCTGCGGAAATAAAAAAACAAAACAAAAAAAAAAAAAACAAATAAACACGCATCCGTGATCTTTCTTCTGACAAAAAATACAAAATTCCACATTTCTGCAGATAGGAGCTTGAAACTTCTACAGTGGGGTTCTCTGATACGCTGAATCCGACGGCGTGATTTTCATTAAAGTTCTATGACTGTTAGGGGGTGTCTCCCTTTTTTTCGAAAATAAGGCAAATTTTCTCAGGCGCGTCACTTTTGATGGGTAAGACTAAATTTAATGAAACTTATGTATTAATTAAATTAGCATAAAAATTTGATTCTATTGATGTATCTATGGGTATCAAAATTCTGGTTTTTAGAGTTTCGGTTACTATTGAGCCGGGTCGCTCCTTACTTACAGTTCGTTACCACGAACTGTTTGATATTGGCCTACTTTGAAGAATGTTCTAAAAATCACATCTAAGCAAAGTATTACAATAGATATCCCAATTCTATAAGCATTGTAAATGTTCTGGGCAGCGGAGCTCATGCTTATGTGCTAGTTATCTCCCTCCCTCCTCCCCCCCCCCAACCTATAGTATTATTTATAAAGTCTTGAAAGTACGACAAAAAAAGGATAAACATTATTTTTTGTGTGGGTTAGGAGTTAATGAAATGTTGGTTGTATTTGGTTCATTGTGTTAAACATACTATAAAAAAAATGTGAGGATATTCAGGTTTTTGTTCTTTAATCTAAAAAAGATTTTTGAGATAATCTAAACTCAGAAAAAATACAAAGGTGTAAACGACCTTTCTTTGACAAAAATTGGGCAATGGTACGGTCTCCATTGAAACCTTTTTTGAATATAATAAAATGGTCCCCAAACTTCTTGAGAACGTTCCGTTTTTGAAACAACTCTAAAAGAAAAAAAAAATCTCCGAGACTAAGGTCTATAATAGACATTGGCACAAGTCTGCCAATGCAGAAAAGTGAAATACTGTTTCGATTTGAAGAGCTTAGTCCCCCCCCCCATTATATTCTGAAACGACATCGTTTATCTCAATTACCATATGAATTATATTACTTTCAAAATCTGATAAAGTAAACGTCTCTGTTTGATAGTAAATCCAAGCTTATGACTAGGGTCGTTAATTGGTTTTCAGGCTAAGAAAACGAATTAAATCGTAAAAAATTATCTCATGAATAAAATAATGGCATAGTTTTTCATACCCCCAAAGCATTGTGGATATACGCCTTCGTAAATGTAAAAGTACACAAATAATAAGTGAACAGATAAAAGGACCAAACACAAACAAAAAGTGCGAACCAACACCCAAGAGCTTCAAAATAGAGAATTTCCCAGGGGAGCTGGCTCATAAGACTATAAAAGAATTTAATAGAATACAATTAAAACAATAAAGGTAAATGGTCACCGGCACGCCTAAAGGTCGGGTCAAAGGTAACACTTTAGCACTGCTCGGATACTTGCCAAAAAGTATTTTCTGCTCTGTTTTCAAGAGCAGGATCTTCAGGGCAATATACGTTAAACCACATTTTGATCTTCCCGGTTACCATTCTCCTGCTAATCCTCCCTTTGATGCTAGCTTCGCAAACTGTTTTGACAATTATGTCTAAGTACGAAAAACTTAAATACCACCTTTGGGCGTGAGAGCAATAATTTTCTTTAAGCAGAAGAAGTGTTGTCACATAGAAAAAATTAACAAAACAGGGGGGAGAAATCCTGATCCGTGGCTTACGCCGACATACTTAATTTGTGGAGAAACTAAGTTTCTTAGGGGGTAATAAATACAAATTCTCTTACCATTGAAGGTTCTTTTTTTCATTGAAAGGAGGTCTTAGCGATAAATCAGCCAAGGAAAATTAATGGTGAATCTTATTCTCGCAAAAATCAGAAATTACAGACAGAAAACCCCCAATGGAAATACGTCAAACGTGTTTTGAGAATAAAAGGTCAAGTCAATGGAGCCCTCCCCCCCCCACCTTAAAATAATTTAGTAATCGTCCTCATAGTTCTTATAGACGCATGTTTTTGTCGTTTTGACCACCAGCAAAGTGTGGATGTATCAGCTGCGATAATAATCGCTACCAATTATCAGAATATTTTAGAGAAGAATAAAATATTGGAAATTTTTAGATTGCTAATATGATAAAAATTGTAATTATCAGAATTAATTTCATCACTGGTATGATTAACAATGATCGATTGTAAATAGGAAGCAAAGTACCTTGTACAACCGAGAACAACTTCTTTCTTGAAAGGTTCCTTCGCGTCTGTCATTGTCTGTGTCGAAAGTGCTAAAAGGCAAGCCGTTATGACTGTAGAGTGAATCACCTAAATTTTTATATCATTAATATCATTTCTTGGGAGGGTGTAAAGAAGGAGGCTTTGACTATATTGGGCTGGAAGAGAAGCGTGAGTAGCTGTGTATGGCCTCAAGCGGCTTGGTACTGCATTAAGTTGTTAGTAGTAGTAATAGTAATGTCCATTAGAAACTGATTGCAGCGCTCTGATAAAAACAAATGCATATGCTTATGTTTTTTGAAAAATGTAATGAGAATTATCGTAAAAAGGGTTGGACACTTTTAATATTAAATAAAAAAAAACAAGTTTTTTTAACTGAAAGTAAGGAACGACGTTAAAACTTAAAACGAACAGAAATTATTCTGTATATGAAAGGGGCTGTCCCCTCCTCAACGCCTCGCTCTTTACGCTAAAGTTTTTCATTGTTTAAAAAAGAATTGAGTTGTGAGAAAGTCAAACCTTAGCGTAAAGAGAGAGGCGTTGAGGTGGGGACAGCCCCTTTCATGTACGGAATAATTTCTGTTCGTTTTAAGTTTTAACGTCGTTCCTTACTTTCAGTAAAAAAAAAACTTCTTTTTTTTAATTTAATTTTTGAACGTTTTTGAATTAATGTAGGTTTTGATTTTGGCTCACCGTACATGAATAATAAAAAAAAAATTTCATATTAATTTTACTTTTATTTGGTTAAATGGCTTTCTCGAAACCTGTTTAATTTTATTTAGGAACGTTTTTATTAGTAATAAATATACGTGACTTACGAATTAACTTACGTAACGAACCTCTATATTGCTTTATTTTTAATACGTATATTAGAGGATTCGCCCCCTAGTCAATACCTTGCTCTTTAAGCTAAAGTTCGAATTTTGTTCCAATTCTTTAAAAATGACCCCTTAATCACAAATGCCTTTAATTAGAATAAATAGCGCTTATGAAAGTACTAAATAATCTTTGGCTTAAAGAGTGAGGTATTGACTAGGGGATGAACCCAATCATATACGTAATGTTTTCTGTCGTTTTAAGTTTTGATGTTGTTCCTTACTTTCAGTTAAAAAACTTGTTTTTTTTATATATAATTTCTGATATTTATTTAAAAAATGCTGGGAAATCCGGCGCCCCCTTCATAGCAATGTCTCTTCTCCCATGAAAACTTCCTTCATGGTAAGATCCTCCCACAAAACCCCAGATCCACTCCCCCCCACTACCAGAAAAAATTCCTCTCTGAAAACGTATGTATACTTCCCAATAACCAATATTATATGTTAACATTGGGTAAAGTTCATAACTTTCAGCCCTCCCCCTGGGGACTTCGGGGGATTAAGTCATCCTAAAAGACATATTTATCATATTTTAAACCATGCTGAAAGTAGTAAGCGCCCAATTACCACTGAACGTGATTGCGTAATATGACTTACCACGGGCCAGTGACCTATTTCTATGAACCCTACATGGCTTGGCAGACAGGTTTTCTATTGTGACACCCATTTTTTGGAGGTCAAACTCATGGATACATGTTTATTTTTTTATTTTTTTAAACTGGTATTTTTTCAATGAAGCCCATAACACTTTGCAGAAACCCGTGAATGTAGGAGTGAAAGTCCATTTGTAGTATATCTGAATCCAAATACTAATCAAGTTAGTGTGACCGCCATTTTTTGATCTGGTTAGGTGGGTCTATTCTGGTTTGGTTCGTTATTGCGAGAGGATTACTCAATTTACATCTTAGTGTTAACTGGGCGATGACTTAGTCTAATTGCGTAGGTACTAAAGAAAATTTGAAGGTGGAGAAAAAAAGGGGTAATTAGTGATTGGATAATTTTAACAAGAAATGACTGAAAAGTGTTTTGGAGGAGATGGGATGAATATGTACTGTATAATACACAAGTGATGATTTGCACAGTGTTGTCAATTTTAAATAGTTTAGAAATAAAAAAATTAACAAGAAATGGCTGAAAAGTGTTTTGAGGGAGTTGAGTTGCACGATGGTTGACTTGCACGAGGGTTCAGTTACATGCGGATTCAGTTACACGGGGATTAGTTAAATGGGGTCGAGTTGCACGAGGATTCAGTAGCATGGAGGTTCAGTTGTACGGGGTTTCGGTTATACAGGGGTTCAGTTACATGGGGGGTTCAGTTGCACGGGGGGGGTAGCTGCTATAAAAAAAACTTCATTCTAAACAAATTTTAGGTACAAAAAGATTTATAGGCCCTTAATTTAGGTATCTGAATATCTCGTAATGGCGACGAACTGCTAAGAATCTTGATATCTGCTATAAAAAACGTCGGTTTTTTAAAAAACTTGGCAAGCTATTACATCTTAGTGTTAACTGGGCGATGACTTAGTCTAATTGCGTGAGTACTAAAGGAACATTGAATTTTTTTTCTGATTTTGTGTTTTCGCAAGAAAATAGCTGGTCTTTAGCAAACTTAGCCATAGCTAGTTGAAACTCTGCATAAATATCTTCATTTTTAGTCTAATTGCGTAGGTAATAAGTGAAAATTTAATATTTTGTATAATCTTGTGTGTTTTCGCAAAGAAATAACTGGTCTTTTAGCAAACTTAGCCATAGCTAGTTGAAACTCTGCATAAATATCTTCATTTTTAATCTAAGTGCGTAGGTACTAAAGGAACATTGAACATTTTTTCTGATTTTGTGTGACCACCCGGCGCCCCAATGGCTCCTGAGCCCCCCATTATAATACTTTTTAAGGCTTTATTATATCTTTTCAGAACAAATTATTAGTTTAGGGAATTATTTCGATGAAACAGTTAGAGACATTTAAAAGATGATTTAAAAGATGATTTTAGAAGAGTATTTGAGGGTGAAACTCTGTGGTCGTTATAATACACAAGTTCCATTTGAACAGTGTTGTGAGGTCCCTTACCACAACCCCAAAGGGCTCCGACCCCCCCTACCCTCATCCCGAAGGAAACCCCCAGTCCTCCAAGGTTCTCTGGGTTCCCAAAGGGCCCCCGGCGCCCCAATGGATCCTGAGTCCCCCATTATAATACTTTTTAAGGCTTTATTATATCTTTTCAGAACAAATTATTATTTTAGGGAATTATTTCTGTAAAACAGATAGAGACATTTTAAAAGATGATTTAAAAGATGATTTTAGAAGAGAATTTTAGGGTGACACTCGTTGGTCGTTATAGTAAACAAGTTCAATTTGAACAGTGTTGTGAGGTCCTCTACTACAAACCCAAAGGTGAAACTTGAGTCCATTTTTGGTTCGAAAAATAAAACTATTTCTGTTAAATCTGAGCTAATAAGGGCTTTTGACTGTAAACTCTAGTTTGTTGAAAGAAAATTATGGAAAATACAATTCTCTGGTTCAAATGTGAAACTTTAGTCCTTTTTTGTATTGAAAAATAAAACTATATCAGTAAAATATGAAATAATAATTAAATATTTTTTTCATAAAAACAAATTATTTTTTTTTTTAACTTTGAAATTTTAAAACTTTATTAATTTTTTCTTTTTGTATCCATCTTAAAATTCCAAAGTATGCTTGCGGTTCTATAAATTGTGCTCTATGATTGGTCAGAGACACGATGTGGCTTTCCCACTGGTATTCTATGACCACTTATCGTCGCTACCTAGTCCACTGCATGTATTAAATCAGTATTTTTTACACAGTGGAACGATAAGCACATAAGTCATATCTTTTAAAAAAGAAAGTGAAGATGGAACATTTTAATAAAGGATGTTCACATAACAAGGTTATTGTAGCATTGAATGCCGACAAGGAGAAGTATTTAAACTATGAAACAAGTACAAGTGGTAGCACTATTGGAAATGTATGCATGCATTGTCATGACAGTAAGGAATTAAATTTCTTTGGGATACCGAAAAAATTCAACTCTTATGATGGTGGTTATGCGAGATTGAGATCTCCAGGGATGATTGCACTCAAAGAGACTGCTAACATAAAAATAATTGTTCATGATAGAGGACAACTCCTTGGTACTGCTGCAGGTAACACATTACCTACGGATACATCCAATCATCAGCTTTCGGGTATTATCATTCAACAGAAGGCTAATAAAAGAAAGGCCTACTCTGCTACTAATATCGTAAACCATATCTTGTTTACGTGCCGAAACTGCTACCTGTGTAAAAATAATGTGTTAATAGACAGTGAAATAGCAAGAAAAATAAAAATGGCATTGTCAAAAAATATCACTACGGAATATAAAGATGAAACGATGAAGAACAAAGCACCAGCAAACATTACTGGCATTGATCAATCAGTCAATGAATCAAATAATACCAAAGATGAACAGCATATTGAGCCTGTTAATAAGACATCAGTTAAAATTGTGCATGCTTCAAAATTTAATAAAGTTTATTCTACTGATTACGAACTAATAGAAGACGATAACTGCAATATCAAGAGAAAGCATAGTGAACCATTTTATGGAACAGATTAAAAATATCCAAATTTAATCAGTAATATTAATAATGTATTATAATGTATTTTTGTATTAATATTCTACATAGCATTATCTCATTAAAAATATTACATTGTTAGATTTTCATTATTTTTTAGAGTAAGCTAGCATATAAATTGTTTAGAATGTATATTAAAACATCTGATAGGAAAGAAAAGGAATGTGCGAACATCTATTGTCATATACACTATTTCCGTAAATCTGAGATATTAAGTGTTTCTGACCGTAAACTCTTTTTTTTTGTAAGATAATTATGGAAATACAATTCTCTGGTTCAAATGTGGAACTTAAGTCTGTTTTTGGATCAAAAAATAAAACTATTTTCGTAAAATCTGAGCTAGTAAGGCTTTTTCGACCTTAAACTCTAGTATATTATAAGAAAATTATGGAAAATACAATTCTATCCTTCAAATGTGAAACTTAGTTCCAATTCTCTGGTTCAAATGTAGAAAAACCCGTGTGAGTGAGTTGAAATAAAATTTTTTTTTAAAAAGAAATGACTGAAAAGTGTTTTGGAGGAGATGGCTTGATTGACAGAAGGATGTATTAGCGAAGTTATAGTGCAGGGCGACAATGTCTTCAAAGTCAAGGCTATAAGAAAAAAAAGTTCCGAATATTTTTGTCGGTTTGTAGTTTACGCACTAATATCAATATCAGTAATGATTCTGTTTGAACTTTCTCCAACTCGATCAAATTGGTCTCCAAACGGTTCATGATAAAAAAATGGTTTGGGACAAGAAAAAAAAATAAAATAATGTCATGAAATCATTTTCAACACTCAGAGAAGTTTTTTTTGGGTAAGTTTTTGTGTGTGGATGTGTAAGTTTTGTGTGTGTGTATTTAATTTTTTTTTTTGTGTTTAAGTTTTTGTTTGTGTGTGTGTAAGTTTTTTTTTGTGTGTGTGTGTGAGTTTTTATGTGTGTGTAAGTTTTTTTTGTGAGTGTGTGTAAGTTTTTTTGTGTATGTGTAAGTTTTTATGTGTGTAAGTTTTTGTGTGCGTTTAAATTTTTGTGTGTGTATGTAAGTTTTTGTGTGTGTGTAAGTTATTGTGTGTGTGTGAGTGTTTGTGTGTGTGTGTGTGTGTGTATGTGTGTGTGTAAGTTTTTGTGTGTAACTTTTCAGTCATTTCTTGTTAAATTTTTTTTATTTCAATTCACTCACTTGGTTTTTTGTACATTTGAACCAGAGAATTGGTACTAAGTTTCATATTTGAGGCAGAAAATTCTATTTTACATAATTTTCTTACAGTATACTAGAGTTTAAGGTTAAAAAAGCATTACTAGCTCAGATTTTATCAATAAATTTTAAATTTTTGATCCAAATAATAGACTTAAGTTCAACAATTAAATCATAGAATATTATTTCCTTAATTTTATTACAAAAAACAATAGTTTACGGTCAAAATAACTTAGTAAATAAGAATTTACAATAATAGTGCGTCAGACAATGGATGTTCGCACATTGTTTTTCTTTCATATCCAATGTTTTAATATGCATTCTAAATGCTTGATATGCTAGCTTACTCTAAAAAATAATGAACACCTAACAATGTAATATTTTTAATGAAATAATTCTATTTAGAATATTAATACAGAAATATATTAGGATACATTATTAATATCAATGATTAACTTTGGACATTTTGAATCTGTTCCATAAAATAGTTCACCATGTTCTCTCCTGATATTGTAGTTATTGTCTTCTCTTAGTTCGTAATCAGTAGAACAATCATTATTCCATTTTGAATCATACACAATTTTTACTGGTGTCGCATGAACAGGCTCAATATGCTTTTCGTCTTTGCTATTATTTGATTCATTGACTGTTTGATCAATGCCAGTAATGTTTGTTGGTGCTTTGTTCTTCATCGTTTCATCTTTATATTCCGTAGTGATATTTTTTGACCATGCCCTTTTTATTTTTCTTGCAATTTCCCTGTCTATTAACACATTATTTTTACACAGGTAGAAGTTTCGGCACGTAAAAAAGATATGGTTTACGATATTAGTAGCAGAGTAGGCCTTTCTTTTATTAGCCTTCCGTTGAATGCTAATACCCGAAAGCTGATGATTGGATGTATCCGTAGGTAATGTGTTACCTGCAGCAGTAGAAAGGAGTTGTCCTCTATCATCAACAATTATTTTCATGTTAGCATTCTCTTTGAGTGCAATCATCCCTGAAGATCTCAATCTCTCATAACCACCATCATAAGAGATGAATTTTTTCGGTATCCCAAAGAAATTTAATTCCTTACTGTCATGACAATGCATGCATACATTTCCAATAGTGCTACCACTTGTACTTGTTTCATAGTTTAAATACTTCTCCTTGTCGGCATTCAATGCTACAATAACCTTGTTATGTGAACACCCTCTATTAAAATGTTCCATCTTCACTTTCCTTTTTAAAAGATATGACTTATGTGTTTATCGTTCCACTGTGTAAAAAATACTGATTTAATACATGCAGTAGACTAGGTAGTGACAATAAGCGGTCATAGAATACCAGTGGGAAAGCCACATCGTGTCTCTGACCAATCATATAGCGCAATTGTAAGAACCGTAAGCATACTTTGACATTTTAAGATAGATACAAAAAGAAAAACATAAATAAATTTGAAAAATTTCGAAGTTTAAAAAAAAAATAGTTTGTTTTTATGAAAAAAAATATTGAATTATTAGTTCAGATTTTATGAATATAGTTTTATTTTTCAATCCAAAAAATAACTTAAGTTTCACATTTGAACCAGAGAATTGTATTTTCCATAATTTTCTTTCAAAAAACTAGAGTTTACAGTCAAAAGCCCTTATTAGCTCAGATTTTAAAGAAATAGTTTAATTTTTCGAACAAAAAATGGACTTAAGTTTCACCTTTGGGTTTGTAGTAGAGGACCTCACAACACTGTTCAAATTGAACTTGTTTACTATAATAACCAACGAGTTTCACCCTAAAATTCTCTTCTAAAATCATCTTTTAAACCATCTTTTAAAATGTCTCTAACTGTTTCACCGAAATAATTCCCCAAAATAATAATTTGTTCTGAAAAGATATAAAAAAGCCTTAAACAGTATTATGAGGGGGGACTCAGGATCCATTGGGGCGCGGGGGGCCCTTTGGAAACCCAGAGAACCTTGGTGGACCGGGGGTTTCCTTCGGGGTTGGGGTAGGGGGGGTCGGAGCCCTTTGGGGTTGTGGTAAGGGACCTCACAACACTGTTCAAATGGAACTTGTGTATTATAACGAGCATAGAGTTTCACCCTCAAATCCTCTTCTAAAATCATCTTTTAAATCATCTTTTAAAATGTCTCTAACTGTTTCATCGAAATAATTCCCTAAAATAATAATTTGTTCTGAAAAGATATAATAAAGCCTTAAAAAGTATTATAATGGGGGACTCAGGAGCCATTGGGGCGCCGGGTAGTCACACAAAATCAGAAAAAATGTTCAATGCTCCTTTAGTAGCTACTCATTTAGACTGAAATTGAAGATATTTATTTAGAGTTTCAAGTAGCTATGTCTAATTTTGCTAAAAGATAAGTAATCTCTTTAAAAAAAAAAAAAAGAACATACAAAATCTAAAATTTTCATTTAGAACCTACGCAATTCGACTGAAAATGAAGATATTTATGCAGATTTTCAACTAGCTATGGCTAAGTTTGCTAAAGACCAGCTATTTTCTTGTGAAAACACAAAATCAGAAAACATATTCAATGTTCCTTTAGTACCTACGCAATTAGACTAAGTCATCGCCCAGTTAACACTAAGATGTAATAGCTTGCCAAGTTTTTTAAGAAACCGACGTTTTTTATAGAAGATATCAAGATTTTTAGCAATTCGTAGGCATTACGAGATAGTCAGATACCTAAATTAAGGGCCTATAAATCTTTTTGTACCTACAATTTGTTTAGAATGAAGTGTTTTTTATAGCAGATATCCCCCCCGTGCAACTGAACCCCCGTGTAACTGAACCCCTGTATAACCGAAACCCCGTACAACTGAACCTCCATGCTACTGAATCCTCGTGCAACTCGACCCCATTTAACTAATCCCCGTGTAACTGAATCCGCATGTAACTGAACCCTCGTGCGAGTCAACCATCGTGCAACTCAACTCCCTCAAAACACTTTTCAGCCATTTCTTGTTAATTTTTTTTATTTCTAAACTATTTAAAATTGACAACACTCTGCAAATCATCACTTGTGTATTATACAGTACACATTCATCCCATCTCCTCAGAAACACTCTTCAGTCATTTCTTGTTAAAATTATCCAATCACTAATTACCCCTTTTTTTCTCCACCTTCAAATGTTCCTTTAGTACCTACGCAATTAGACTAAGTCATCGCACAGTTAACACTAAGATGTAAATTGAGTAATCCTCTCGCAATAACAAACCAAACCAGATTATACCCACCTAACCAGATCAACAAATGGCGGTCACACTAACTTGATTAGTAATTGGATTCAGATATACTACGAATGGACTTTCAGTCCTACATTCACGGGTTTCTGCAAAGTGTTATGGGCTTCACTGAAAAAATACCAGTTAAAAAAAAAAAAAAAAAAAAAAATTTATCCATGAGTTTGACCTCCAAAAAATGGGTGTCACAATAGAAAACCTGTCTGCCAAGCCATGTAGGGTTCATAGTAATAGGTCACTGGCCCGTGGTAAGGCATATTACGCAATCACATTCAGTGGTAATTGGGCGCTTACTACTGCTGAACAAAATGGATATCTAAAAAATTTGATCGGGTGCCTTTGGGAAAAAAATGAGCGTGGGAGGGGGCCTAGTTGCCCTCCATTTTTTTTGGTCACTTAAAAAGGGCACTAGAACTTTTAATTTTCGTTCGAAACAGCCCTCCCACGATATTCTAGGATCACTGGGTCGATACGATCACCCCTGGGGAAAAAAAAACAAAAAAAAACAAATAAACACCCATCCGTGATCTTTCTTCTGGCAAAAAATACAAAATTCCACATTTTTGCAGATAGGAGCTTGAAACCTACGCAGTAGGGTTCTCTGATATGCTGAATATGATTGTGTGATCTTCATTAGGGTTCTATAAATTTTAGGGGGTCTTTCCCCCTTTTTTTGAAAATCAGCCAAATTTTCTCAGGCGCGTAACTTTTAATAGGTAAGACCAAACTTGATGAAAATTATATATTTGAAATCAGTATTAAAATTTGATTCTTTTGATGTATCTATTGGCATCAAAATTCCGTTTTCTACAGTTTCGGTTACCATTGAGCCGGGTAGCTCCTTACTTACAGTTCGTTACCTCGAACTGTTTGATAAGAGTAAAATCCCAAAAAATAGAAGATCTGCTTTCTTTAATACCAGACATGATAGAAGATACCAGACATGAGAGCTTACACTTAATGATAGTAAAGATAAGATCTTATGAGCCACAGACTTTTCCTTCTTGTTGCCGGCTTAAAATTTCCCACAGAAGAACCAATCAGGTGAAACCTTGATTTTCAGTCTTTTTACCAACTTAAAATTACAGACAGGTTTCAAAAACCCAATTGAATTTTTGCGCTTACATTTACATCCATAGGCCTACAAAGTTTAAAAAAAAACAACAAAAAACAGACAAATTATCCGCAGAATAGTAGACCAGGTTCTGATTAGTAGGTGAAAATAACAAACAGAAAAAGTCCATATAAATGAATAAAATAGGAACAAGAAAATGACAGCATATTGTTGAATAGGGGTCTTTGGAGGACAACATTTACGTTTCACAGGTTTCAGCACTGTAAAATTCTTTTACTATGGCCTTAATTGCACACCTGCCATAATTAAATGGCAGCTTAAATAATAGGTAAAAAATATCCAAAGAAGTCTCCCCAAAAGCAACAAATCAAAATAACCTTTTTTTTTTCTTTATCAATATAGCTTGTTCCTAAAACTCAATGCCGTAGCCACGATTAATGCATAAAAGATTCATTTTGGAACATTTAAAGCATTACATAAAAATATCATGAGATCTTATTTAATATTTATACAATGCCCTTATTTTTCATCTAATGTTTATATTTATTACTGTGTATTAAAGAGAGAACGACCCAGGCCCTTAGGATTATTGGTTGTTTATTTCGATAATGTTTCTGCTTTCTAGATAAAGATTTCTCTCTCTCTTAAAAAAAAAGACGCAAAATTCGGAAAAATATATAAATTTCCAACAAAGACTCCAATGATTTTTTCAAGGATCATGGGATGCTTAGAAATTAACAGAATACCTGGGAATTCCGTTCCAGGGTTGGAACACTATTCAACAACATACCCATTAGGGCTCTGACTTTCTTAAAATCTATTTTAAAAATCAATTATTCATGAAATGTAATAAATTATCAGAATCTAATATTGTAAAAAAAAATATTTCCTGACCTTACTAAAACATACTGAAAATGTATTGATGTGATTTAATGAAGTCAAACGATTTTCATACAAGCCCTGTGGCAGCATAATGAGAATTAAATCTGATTGGTAATAGGAAGCCCAGAGTTTAATCTCAGCTGCCACATGCCTCAAGATTACATTTTTATGTATTAGTATCTCCAGCTAATCAAACAGGAAGAAGGAGAGGAAATTCAAAATAAAGCAGCCACATAAAGCAACGCACGATGTATTGTTTTAATGGAGAGGAGGGGAAGTGCAAGCTACTTCTTGAAATTAAAGGCCCACACAAAGTAAACTTACTAGAGGGGGAGGGTGTAAGGGTTGTTCACATTGAGCAGAAGTAAAACATGGGTGAAATTTCGTTCGTATCTCCAATATGGAAACCCAAAAATTCTTTCTACTGAGGAATATCAAATTTCAGCGGTTTTTATCCCTAAGATCTCCAACTATCGTACAGACAGACAATACTATTTCCACTACATATCTGAGGAAAAAGTAAAATGATGTGTTTTGGAGGCGTAGGTTTTCCTGTGAGGGTTGTTGGTGAATAGTTGACTGAAAAACATTCAAGAATGCCGGACGTAACTTTAAAACATTATTTGGGCTATCTATAGAATACTTTTTAACTAATTTGTACAAGGGTTGTCAAAGAATTGCCAAATGTTTACGAATTACCGAAACTTGAGAAATAAAATAGCAGCCCCAGTCCTAATGCTGGCTCCACGTTGACTAAATATAGCACCCAGCTCTGTTTGTGGAAAGATTGATCTGTGGGCAACTCCATTTTTTCAGCAGTTTAAAAAAAAATTCTGCTAGACACTTTCCCAAACGAATATTTTGGGTGCTATGAACAAGACTCACTGGTTAAAAATTTTGAGGAAGAGTCATTTGTCCCATACCTTGAGCTGGTTACAAACATACAATTCGTTATGAATTGTAGATATCTACAACATACTATGAATTGTAGATTCATATCTACAATTCATCATATCAAGGAGGCACACTTGTGCCTCTTTAAAGAGGCGACCCACCACAATGTTAAGCGATTTCCGGTCCTAGCAGTGGCAGGGAGACAGCGATGATTGCATTTTGTAGCCCAAGCTCCAACTAAGAAACGTTCAAAATTTCATCCCCCTCTGACTTTATCTTTATGGGTAAAAGTGGGCCGGAAGTTTCGACTCTCTGACCACAGCCCCCCTTTAACGTTGTCCGATTGGGCTGAAATTTAGAGGTTAGGCTTTCCTAGGACCCGAGAGCTTATCCTCAAAATTTCAGCTCAATCCGATCACTCCTTCCTTGTTTTCCAAAAAACAAATATAGCCACACAATGTTCATTTCTCTTTTTTTTTTTTTTTATCAGCGACGCCTACAGGCCACAGTTGGCAACGGATCCGGGTGAATGAGGACTCATTCAAAGCAGAATTCGACCTGTTAGGGCCTTTTGATATTTTCAGACCGAAAAAATTATTCCCCGAATTTACATTTACGAAAACCTCGATTTCCTATAAGAGTCCATGTTAATTTTTCCGACCACAGCACCCCTTTAACGTTGTTTGATCGGGCTGAAATTTAAAGGATAAGCTTTCCTGGGGCCTCGAAGCTTATCCTCAAAATTTCAGCTCAATCCGATCCTTTCTTCCCTATTTTCCAAAAACCAAATATCAAGTTTTGTGGGGATTTGCTTGCGTCAAAAAATAGATTTGGGATACTAAAATAATATTTCTTTAAGGGTCTCTGTGGTACAATGGTCGCTGTTCCTGACTGTCAGGCGGGAGATGCGGGTTCGATTCCCCAACAGAGCAAAATTTTTATATATTGAATTTAAAGTTTAAAAAAGAAACTCAGTTTCTTTTTTAAATCCAATCCATTAAATCCTTCGGCTCAACAGGTGTCTCCAGAAGAATATCACAGTCGGCCTTCAGGTTACAGGTAAGTCTCCACTGCTTTGATAACATGTCGTACAACCGCATGCTCGAAGAAAAGTTGAAAAAAGAAAATCTTACTGTGCATTTAATTTGATTATTCAGGAATTATAAGCCTTAACACAAGTATATTCAAGATCGGGGGTTTGGGGGGCAGTAGCCCCCCAACTTTAACTCCTGACACGATTAGCTAACAGTTATTCAAGCAATAATAAGTAATAAACTGTACAAAAACGTGCAGAAATTATTTGAAAAAAACTACGTTTTCTAAAAAGTTAAAGAGGCTGAGTCACAAGTTCGAACCTTAAAACGTACAGGGATTAGGAGGTTCAGTTGGGGGGCTGCCGCCACCCAAACCCCCGCTTCCGTATATAAAAGGGGCTGTGCCCTCCTCAACGCCTCGCTCTTTACGCTAAAGTTTGACTTTCTCATAACTTTTTTTCTTAAACAATAAAAACTTTAGCGTAAAGAGTGAGGCGTTGAGGAGGGCACAACCCCTTTTATATACGGAAGCGGGGGTTTGGGGGGCGGCAGCCCCCCAACTGTACCTCCTAATCCCTGTACGTTTTAAGGTTCGAACTTGTGACTCAGCCTCTTTAACTCTTTAGAAAACGTAGTTTTTTTCAAATAATCTGAATATGAATCATATCTAGATTCATATACTATGAATTGTAGTTTCAACATACTATGAACATTATGAATTGTAGATTTCTACAACAAATTGTATGTTTCTACAAACATACAATTCGTTATGAATAAAACTTCTATGAGTGAAGGGATAGTATCAACAAAGACAGCATAATAAACATTCACGATAATATTAAAAATAGTCATTTAAGATATGATGACACATTATTGATAACCAATTATCACAAGCTAGTAAAGCTGAATTTGCGTTCGAGATCAAACGACATAGAAAAATAATATATAAAGCATAAACATAGATTGAGTCAAAGAAAAGCGACAATACAAGAAGCAAGTCAAAAGTAATTGATAACAGACGAAAAATATTATGTTAGAAACATAAAACTCGAAATAAGAAAAACCTCCCACGAAAAGGAGGGAAAAACATATATTGGGTCGGTTCATTCTATGTTTCATCATCCAGCCCATCGATGCAGCCATGGGAAATAGCCTGCCTACCCTCACCCCAGAAACAAAAAACCATTTGAAAATATGTCAACTGATATAGTTTCCAAGAAGCACATGGATCTCCTTGTATATAGGAAGCTACTACTCTGCCTTCTATTTCATTTATTAAATTTTCATAGGGTATTAGAATCAGTATACCAGTAGAAAGGACCCTAGTACTCCCACGAGAACAATACCCCTTCGAATCCTGATCCGGACACTTTTTTTAAAAACTCCCACGCCCACACCAAATATGGGCATAGAGTCCCTATGGAGAATGATTGCGTAATCGGTCAATGACCTCTTTTTCCAAGATCGATTTATTTGTTGTTGTTGTTGTTTTGGTCAAGTGCATGCTTGGTGCGAATTTTATGATCCAGAAATAGGAAACAGTATTTGTTGTTGTTGTTTTGGCCAAGTGCACGCCCAGATACAATTCTCCAGGATTAGACCCAAGACATTAATGAACTTCGCCCCGGAAACAATTCTACTGGTCGAACTCCAAAGATATTAATAAACTTCGCCATGGAAACAATTCTCCAAGAATGATCTTAGCGATGAAGAGATTAACGCGTGAAAGGGTTTCTTAGTAATTTGAAATGTGACAGCGCAGGGATGCCAAAAACAAAAGGAACACGCATAAATTACGTTTAGGGGTTATTTGAGCGAAAGCATTTTATACATTTTAGGGAATTATTTCGGCGAAACAGTTAGAGACATTTTAAAAGATGATTTTAGAAGATGTTTTAGAAGAGCATTTGAGGGTGAAACTCTGTGGTCGTTATAATACACAAGTTCAATTTGAACGGTGTCTTGAGGTCCCTTACCCCAACCCCAAAGGCCCTTATACCCCACCCCAACCCAGAAGGAAGCCCCCCGCCCTCAAAGGTTCCCACGGGCTCCCAAAGGGCCCCCTGAGCCACCATTTTTTAATACTTTTCAAAGGCATTTCAGAACAAGTTATTTTCTTAATGTCCCTCCTAAACCCATTTTCCAACTTGAAGTACTTATTTTTTTCACCCACAACTATACTTTAAAGCTTTTTGGATAACTAAACAAAAAGAAATACTATTCAAATAACATTTCAGAGCAAGTTACTTTCTTAATATCCCTCCTAAGCCCATTTTCAAACTTAAAGTACTTATCTTTTTCACCCACAACTATACTTTACAGATTTTTGGGATACCTCAACACCAAGATATACTTTTCAAAGACCATTTAAGAGCAAGTTACTTTCTTAATGTCCCTCCTAAACCCATTTTCCAACTTGAATTACTTTTCATATTCACACACACCAATACTGAACAGATATTAGGATACAAAATAAAAAAGATATAATAATCAATGACCATGTAAGAGAAATTTACTTTCTTAATGTCCCTCCTAAACCCATTTTCCAACTTGAAGTACTTATCTTTTTCAACCACAACTTAGTTTATAGATAAGAGTTTGAAGTTTTACCTTAGAGACTTAGCTTAGAGTTTTTGTTAGAGTTCTAGTTTATTTTAGTTTTAGTTAAGAGTTTAGAGTTTTTAGCTTAGAGTCGTAGCTTAGAGTTTTTGTTAGAGTTCTAGTTTAGTTTAGTTTTAGTTAAGATTTTAGAGTTTTTTAGCTTAGAGTCTTAGCTTAGAGTTTTTGTTAGAGTTCTAGTTTATTTTAGTTTTAGTTAAGAATTTATAATTTTAGCTTATATTCTTAGCTTAGAATTTTACTTTATTTTATATTTTTTTTATTTTCTAGTCTAGAGCTTCGATGTTTATCTTAGAATTTTAAATTAAAGTTTTTGTTATACTTGTAGTATAAGTCATTCTTATGTATGAGTTTTTAGTTTTAGCTTGTATTATTATACAAGAGTTTTATTTAGAGTTGAAGTTTAGTTTAGTTACAGTTAAGAATTTAGAGTTTTAGCTTAGAGTCATAGCTTAGAGTTTTACTTAAAGTTTTAGTTTGGCTAAGTTTTAGTTAAGAGTTTCGAGTTTTAGCTTAGAGTCTTAACTTAGAGTTTTTTTTTATAGAGTTCTAGTTTAGTTTAATTTTAGTTAAGAGTTTGATGTTTTACCTTTGAGTTTCAGTTAGAGTTCTAGTTTAGTTTAGTTTTAGTTAAGAGTTTGGTGTTTTACCTTAGAGTCTTAGTTTAGAGTTTTAGTTAAAGTTCTAGTTTAGTTTAGTTTTAGTTAAGAGTTTTGAGTTTTTTAGCTTAGAGTCATAGCTTAGAGTTTTAGTTAAAGTTATAGTTTAGTAAAGTTTAATTAAAGTTTAGTTTTAGTTAATAGTTTAGAGTTTTAGCTTAGAGTCTTAGCTTAGAGTTTTTGTTAAAGTTGAAGTTTAGTTTAGTAATAGTTAAGAGTTTAGAGTTTTACCTTAGAGTCTTAGCTTAGAGTTTTAGTTAGAGTTGAAGTTTAGTTTAGTTACAGTTAAGAATTTAGTTTTTTAGCTTAGAGTCATAGCTTAGAGTTTTAGTTAAATCTATAGTTTAGTAAAGTTATAGTTAAGAGTTTAGAGTTTTACCTTAGAGTCATAGCTTAGAGTTTTATTTAGAGTTCTAGTTCAGTTTAGTTAAGAGTTTAGAGTTTTAGCTTAGAGTCTTAGCTTATAGTTTGTGTTAGAGTTCAAGTTTAGTTTAGTTTTAGTTAAAAGTTTGGTGTTTTACCTTAGAGTCTTAGCTTAGAGTTTCTTCTAGAGTTCTAGTTTAGTTTACTTCTATTTAAGAGTTTAGAGTTTTTTAGCTTAGAGTCTTAGCTTAGAGTTTTTGTTAGAGTTCTAGTTTAGTTTAGTTATAGTTAAGATTTTAGAGTTTTAGCTTAGAGTCATAGCTTAGAGTTTTTGTTAGAGTTCTAGTTTAGTTTAGTTTTAGTTAAGAGTTTAGAATTTTAGCTTAGATTCTTATCTTAGAGTTTTTGTTAAAGTTCTAGTTTATTTGAGTTTTAGTTAAGAGTTTATAGTTTTTAGCTTAGAGTCTTAGCTTAGAGTTTTTGTTGAATTTCTAGTTTATTTTACTTTTGTTTAATAGTTCAGATTTTTAGCTTATAGTCTTAGCTTAGAGTTTTTGTTAGATTTTAACCTTAGTTTAGTAATAGTTAAGAGTTTAGAGTTTTAGCTTAGAGTCTTAGATTAGAGTTTTTGTTAGAGTTCTTAGCTTAGAACTTAGCTTAGTTTAGCTTAGTTAGCTTAGTTAGTTCTTAGCTTAGTTTAGTTTAGTTTTAGTTAAGAGTTTAGAGTTTTTAGCTTAGAGTCTTAGCATAGAGTTTTTGTTGAAGTTCTAGTTTAGTTTAGCAATAGTTAAGAGTTTAGAGTTTTAGCTTAGAGTATTATCTTAAAATTTTTTTTAAAGTTTAATAATATTTTAGTAATAGTTAAGTGTTTTGATTTTTAGCTTAGAATCTTAGCTTAGAGTTTTTGTTAAAGTTTAAGTTTAGTTTAGTAATATTTAAGAGTTTATAGTTTTAGCTTAGAGTCTTAGCTTAGAGTTTTAGTTTAATTTATTTTTAGTTAAGAGTTTAGAGTTTCTTAGCTTAGAGTCTTAGCTTAGAGTTTTAGTTATAGTTCTAGTTTAGTTTAGTTTTAGTTAAGAGTTTAGAGTTTTACCATAGAGTCTTAGCTTAGAGTTTTAGTTAGAGTTGAAGTTTAGTTTAGTTACAGTTAAGAATTTAGAGTTTTAGCTTAGAGTCATAGCTTAGAGTTTTACTTAAAGTTGTAGTTTAGTTAAGTTTTAGTTAAGAGTTTCGAGTTTTATCTTAGAGTCTTACCTTAGAGTTTTTGTTAGAGTTCTAGTTTATTTTAGTTTTAATTAATAGTTTAGAGTTTTACCTTAGAGTCTTAGCTTAGAGTTTTAGTTAGAGTTCCGAGTTTAGTTTAGTTATAGTTAAGAATTTAGAGTTTTAGCTTAGAGTCATAGCTTAGAGTTTTAGTTAAAGTTATAGTTTAGTAAAGTTATAGTTAAGAGTTTAGAGTTTTACCTTAGAGTCATACTTAAAGTTTTAGTTTGGTTAAGTTTTAGTTTAGTTTAGTTTAGTTTTAGTTAAGAGTTTAGAGTTTTAGCTTAGAGTCTTAGCTTATAGTTTGTGTTAGAGTTCTAGTTTAGTTATAGTTAAGAGTCCAGAGATTTTAGCTTAGAGTCTTAGCTTAGAGTTTCTGTTAGAGTTCTAGTTTAGTTTACTTCTAGTTAAGAATTTAGAGTTTTAGCTTAGAGTCTTAGCTTATAGTTTGTGTTAGAGTTCTAGTTTAGTTTAGTAATAGTTAAGAGTTTAGAGTTTTAGCTTAGAGTCTTAGCTTAGAGTTTTTGTTTGAGTTCTTGTTTAGTTTAGTTATAGTTAAGAGTTTGGAGTTTTACCTTAGAGACTTAGCTTAGAGTTTTAGTTTAGTTTAGTTTTACTTAAGAGTTTAGAATTTTAGCTTAGAGTCTCAGCTTAGAGTTTTTGTTAGAGTTAAAGTATAGTTTAGTTATAGTTAAGAATTTAGAGATTTAGCTTAGAGTCATAGCTTAGAGGTTTACTTAAAGTTATAGTTTGATTAATTTTTAGTTCAGATTTTCGAGTTTTATCTGAGTCCTATCTTAAAGATTTAGTTAGAGTTTTAGTATAGTTTTAGTTAAGAGTTTATAGTTTTAGCTTAGAGTCTTAGATTAGAGTTTTTGTTAGAGTTCTAGTTTAGTTTAATTTTAGTTAAGAATTTAATGTTTTGCCTTTGAGTTTCAGTTAGAGTTCTAGTTTAGTTTACTTTTAGTTAAGAGTTTAATGTTTTAGCTTAGTCTTAGCTTAGAGTTTTTGTTAAAGTTTAAGTTTAGTTTATTAATAGTTAAGAGTTTAGAGTTTTAGCTTAGAGTCTTAGCTTAGAGTTTTTGTTAGAGTTCTAGTTTATTTTAGTTTTAGTTAAGAGTTTAGATATTTTAGCTTAGAGTCTTAGCTTAGAGTTTTTGTTGAAGTTCTAGTTTAGTTTAGTTTTAGTTAATAGTTTAGAGTTTTAGCTTAGAGTTTTTGTTAGAGTTGAAGTTTAGTTTAGTAATTGTTAAGAGTTTAGAGTTTTTAGCTTAGAGTCTTAGCTTAGAGTTTTTGTTGAAGTTCTAGTTTAGTTTAGTTTTAGTTAATAGTTTAGAGTCTTAGCTTAGAGTTATTGTTAGAGTTCTAGTTTAGTTTAGATATAGTTAAGCCTTTGGAGTTTTACCCTAGGGACTTAGCTTAGAGTCTTAGTTTAGTTTAGTTTTAGTCAAGAGTTTAGAGTTTTTTAGCTTAGAGTCTTAGCTTAGAGTTTTTGTTAGAGTTCTTGTTTAGTTTATTTTTAGTTAGGAGTTTGGTGTTTTAACTTAGAGTTTTAGCTTTGAGTTTTTGCTAGAGTTCTAGTTTAGTTTAGTTATAGTTAATAGTTTAGAGTTTTTAGCTTAGAGTCTTAGCTGAGAGTTTTTGTTGAAGTTCTAGTTTATTTTAGTTTTTGCTAAGAGTTTATAGTTTTAGCTTAGAGTGTTAGCGTTGAGTTTTTGTTAAAGCTTTCGTTTATTTTATTTTTAGCTAAGAGTTTAGAGTTTTAGTTTATAGTCTTAGATTTTAGTTATAGTTATATTTTAAGTTTATTTTAGTTATATTTAATAGTTTATAGTTTTTTATCTTAGAGTCGTAGTTTAGAGTTTTTTTTAGAGTTCTAGTTTAGTTTAGTTAAGAGTTTAGAGTTTTATCATAGAGTCATAACTTAGAGTTTTTGTTGAAGTTGAAGTTTAGTTTAGTCATAGTTAAGAATTTAGAGTTTTTAGCTTAGAGTCTTAGCTTAGAGTTTTAAATATTGCTCTTGTATATTTCATTTTGAGTTAAGAGTTTTGGCATAGAATTAGTGTTCATAGTTTTTGTTGTTGTTCTAGTTTAGTTTAGTTAAGTGTTCAACATCGGTGTCATAGCTTATAGTTTTACTTAGAGTTGTAGTTTATTTAGGTTATGTTCAATGAGTTTGAGCTTTGTAAGTGAGACTAAACTTAGATTTCAATATAGAGTTATATCATATTTTAATGATAGTTAAGAGTTTAGAGTTTTACCTTAAAGTCTTAGCTTAGAGTTTTATTTAGAGTTCTAGTTTAGTTTAGTTTTAGTTAAGAGTTTTGAGTTTTACCTTAAAGTCTTAGATTAGAGTTTTAGTTAGGGTTGAAGTTTTGTTTAGTTTAGTTATAGTTAAGAGTTTATAGTTTTAGCTTAGAGTCCTAGCTTAGAGTTTTAGTTAGAGTTATTGTTTAGTTTAGTTTTAGTTAAGGGTTATAGCTTAGAGGTTTAGCCTAGAATCTTAGCTTAGAGATTTAGTTAGAGTTGAAGTTTAGTCTAAACTAGCATAACCACAAAATTACACAATATTGCATAGAAATACCAAAACCATAATTTAGATTTGTTTTGGTTAGGTTAGAGTTTTGGTTTCCCAAATTTTATTTTTTGTTATATTTGTTTCGATTATATTCCGCGCTCATGATAAGCTAACCTAATCTAACTGGTACAAAGTCGACATGGGGGGGGGATTTTCCGGCGAGTATGGTTAGGTTAGGTTAGGCTTAGGGGGATTTTCCGGCGGGTATGGTTAAGTTAGGTTAGGTTAGACTAGATTAAGTTAGGTTAGATTAGATTAAGTCAGGTTAGGTAAGTTAGGTTAGATTAGCTAAGTTAGGTTAGGTTAGGTTAGTTAGTAAACATCTCTCCATGTTTAAGTTAGGTTAGGTTAGGCTAGATTAAGTTATGTTACGTTAGGTTCATTTAAGTGATGTTAGGTTAGCCAACGTACGCACGCTTACGTAGGCAAACTTCAACTCACCTAACTTAAACTAACCTAATATAACTTAATCTAACCTAACCAAACCTAACATAAACATTGAGAGATGTTCACTAGCTAACCTAACCTAACTTAGCTAACCTAGCCTAACTTACCTAACCTGACTTAACCTAATCTAATCTAACCTAACTTAATCTAGTCTAACCTAACCTAACCTAACCATACACGCCGGAAAATCCCCAAGCCTAACCTAACCTAACCATACTGCCGGAAAATCCCCCCATGTCGACTTTGTACCAGTTAGATTAGGTTAGCTTATCATGAGCGCTCATGATAAGCTAACCTAATCTAACCTAACTTAAACGTTGGGAAACCTAACCTCTAACCTAACCTAACCTAATCTAACCTATAGTTTTGGTATTTCTATGCAATATTGTGTTATTTTGTGGTTATGCTAGTTTAGACTAAACTTCAACTCTAACTAAATCTCTAAGCTAAGGTTCTAGGCTAAACCTCTAAGATATAACCCTTAAATAAAAATAAACTAAACAATAACTCTAACTAAAACTCTAAGCTAAGACTCTAAACTAAAACTCTAAACTCTTAACTATAACTAAACTAAACGAAACTTCAACCCTAACTAAAACTCTAATCTAAGACTTTAAGGTAAAACTCAAAACTCTTAACTAAAACTAAACTAAACTAGAACTCTAAATAAAACTCTAAGCTAATACTTTTAGGTAAAACTCTAAACTCTTAACTATAACTAAATTAAGCTAGAACTCTAACTAAAATCTAAGCTAAGACTCCAAGCTAAAACTCTAAACCCTTAACTATAACTAAACTAAACTTCAACTCTAAGTAAAACTCTAAGCTAAGACTCTATGCTAGAACTCTAAACTCATAACTAAACTAAACTAGAACTACAACAAAAACTCTAATCTAAGACTTTAAGATAAAACTCTAAACTCTTAACTAAAACTAAACTAAACTAGAACTCTAAGTAAAACTCTAAGCTAAGACTCTAAGCTAAAAACTCTAAATTCTTAACAATTACTAAACTAAACTTCAACTTCAACAAAAACTCTAACCTCTGATTCTATTATAAAACTCTAAACGCTTAAGTAAACTAAACTATAACTATAACAAAGACTATAAACTATGTCTCTTAGCTAAAAACTCTAAATTCTTAACTATAACTAAACTAAACTTCAACTATAACTAAAACTCTAAGATAAGACTCTCAGCTAAAACTATAAACTCTTAACTAAAAATAAACTAAACTAGAGCTTCAAAAAAACTCTAAGCTAAGACTCTAAGATAAAAACTCTAAATTCTTAACTAAAACTAAACTAAAATAGAACTCTAACAAAAACTCTAAGCTAAGATTCTAAGCTAAAACTATAAACTCTTAACTAAAACTAAACTAAACTAGAGCTTCAACGAAACTCTAAGCTAAGACACTAAGCTAAAAACTCTAAACTCTTAACTAAAACTAAACTAAACTAGAACTCTAACAAAAACTCTAAGCTAAGACTCTAAGCTAAAACTCTAAACTAAAACTAAAATAAACTAGAACTCTAACTAAAACTCTAAGATAAGGTTCTAAGATAAAAATTTAAAATATTAACTAAAACTAAACTAAACTATAAATATAACAAAAACTCTAAGATAATACTATAAGCTAAAAAAAACTCTATAAAATAAAAAAAAAATAAACTATACTAAAACTCAAAGAAAATTTTCGAGGGTAAAAAACCAAACGCTTAACTATATCTAAACTAAACGAGAACTCTAACAAAAACTCTAAGCTAAGACTATAAGCTAAAACTATAAACTCTTAACTATAAGTAAACTAAACGAAACTTCAAATCTAACAAAAACTCTAAGCTAAAACACTAAACTATAAAATAAAATTAAACTAAAACTTCAACAAAAACTCTAAGCTAAGTCTCTAAGCTAAAAAACTCTAAACTCTTAACTAAAACTAAACTAAACTAAAACTCTAAGCTAAGTCTCGAAGTTAAAAATCCAAATTCTTAAATAAAAATAAAATAAACTAGAATTCTAACAAAAACTTTAATCTAAGACTCTAAGCTAAAACTCTAAACTCTTAAATAAATCTAAGCTAGACTTCAACTTTAACAAAAACTCTAAGCTAAAACTCTAAACTCTTTAATCAATGTAAACTAGACTATAAATTGAGAAAAAACTCTATGCTAAGTCTCTAAGCTAAAAACTCTAAAATCTTAACTAAAACTAAACTAAACTAGAACTGTAACAAAAACTCTAATCTAAGATTCTAAGCTAAAACTCTAAACTCTTAACTATTACTAAACTAAACTTCAACTTTAACAAAAACTCTAAGCTAAGACTCTAAGGTAAAACACTAAACTCTTAACTAAAAGTAAACTAAACTAAAACTCTAATTGAAACTCTAAGCTAAGACTCAGCTAAAACTCGAAACTCTTAACTAACACTTAACCAAGCTATAACTTTAAGTAAAACTTTGAGCTATGACTCTAATCTAAAAATCCAAATTCTTTACTTCAACTAAACTGAACTTTAACTTTAAATAAAACTAGAATCTAAGGATCTGTTTAGGATCTCTTACCTCCAAACTAAAATGATTTTAACATATAGATATATATATTACTAAGCTATGCATCAAATAACAAAAAACTAAACTCTTAACATAAACTAAACTAAACTAGTGATCTGATTAAATACTCAATACTACGCCAAATCTCCCATCTCAAACTAAACTAAACACTAAATTCAACAAAAAATATAAGATAATACTCTAATCCAAAAACACTATCAACTTAACTAAAACTGAGCGAAACTAAAACTCTACGCCAAGACTCGAAGGTAAAACTCCAGACGCTTAACTATAACTAAACTTCAACTCTAACAAAAACTCTAAGCTAAAACTGTAAACTCTTAACTAAAACTAAACTAGAACTCTAACAAAAACTCTAAGTCTAAGCTAAAACTCTAAACTCTTAACTAAAACTAAACTAGAACTCTAATTAAAACTCTAAGTCTAAGCTAAAACTATAAACTAAACTAGAACGTCAACAAAAAACTCTAAACTAAGACTCTAAGCTAAAAAATCTAAACTCTTAACTAAAACTAAACTAGAACTCTAACAAAAACTTTAAGATAAGACTCTAAGCTAAAACTCTAAACTCTTAACTAAAAATAAACTAAAACTCTAAACTAAATCTCCAAGGTAAAACATCAAACTATTAACTATAACTAAACTAAACTAGACATCTAACAAAACTCTAAGCTAAGACTCTAAGCTAAAACTCTAGACTCTTAACTATTACTAAAGTAAAAAAGAACTTTAACACAAACTATAAGCTAAGACTATAAGCTAAAACTCGAAACTCTTAACTAGAAGTAAACTAAACTAGAACTCTAACAGAAACTCTAAGCTAAGACTCTAAGCTAAAAACTCGAGACTCTTAACTATAACTAAACTAAATTAGAACTCTAACACAAACTATAAGCTAAGACTCTAAGCTAAGACTCTAAACTCTTAACTAGAACTAAACTAAACTAGAATAACTAAAACTCTAAGCTATGACTCTAAGGTAAAACTCTAAACTCTTAACTATAACTTTACTAAACTATAACTCTAACTCAAACTATAAGCTATGACTCTAAGCTAAAACTCTAAATTCTTAACTATAACTAAACTAAACCTTCGAACTCTAACTAAAAATCTTAGGTAAGACTCTTAGGTAAAACTCTAAAATCTTAACTAAAACTAAACCAAACTAGAACTCTAGCTAAAACTCTAAGGTAAGACTCTAAGCTCAAACTCAAAACTCTTAACTAAAACTTAACTAAACTACAACTTTAAGTAAAACTCTAAGATATGACTCTAAGCTAAAACACTAAATTATTAAATTTAACTAAACTAAACTTCAACTATAACTATAACTCTAAGCTAAGAATCTATTTTACTACTATAAAATATTAAATAAAACTAAACTAAACTAGATCTCTAAATAAAACTCCAAGATATGACTATAAGCTAAAAACTCCAAAATATTAACCATAACTAAACTAAACTAGAGCACTAACAAAAACTATAATATTTGACTCTAAGCTTAAGAACTCGAAACTCTAACATAAAACTAAACTGAACTAAAACTCTAAGTTATTTCATTAAGGTAGAACTTGAAACTATTAACTAATATTAAACTAAACTTCAACTCTAACAAAAACTCTAAGCTAAGAGTCTAAGCTAAAACTCTAAACTCTTAACTATTACTAAACTAAACTTCAACTTTTTTAGCTTAGAGTCTTAGCATAGAGTTTTTGTTGAAGTTCTAGTTTAGTTTAGTTTTAGTTAATAGTTTAGAGTTTTAGCTTAGAGTTTTATATTTGAAGTTTAGTTTAGTAATAGTTTATAGCTTATATTTTTACATTAGAGTCTTATCCTAGAGATTTAGCTAGAGTTCTAGTTTATTTTAGATATAGTTAATAGTTTGGAGTTTTACCTTCGAGACTTAGCTTAGAGTTTTATTATAATTTAGTTTTAGTTAAGAGTTTAGAGTTTTTTAGCTTAGAGGCTTAGCTTAGAGTTTTTGTTATAGTTCTAGTTTAGTTTTAGTTAAGAGTTTGGTTCTTTACCTTAGAGTCTTAGCTTAGACTTTTAGTTAGAGTTCTAGTTTAGTTTAGTTTTAGTTAAGAGTTTAGAATTTTAGCAGAGTATTAGCTTAGAGTTTTTGTTAAAGTTATAGTTTAGTTTAGTTTTATTTAAGAGTTTAGATTTTTTAGATTAGAATCTTAGCTTAGAGTTTTTGTTGAAGCTCTAATTTATTTTAGTTTTAGTTGAGAGTTTATAGTTTTAGATTAGAGATTTTTTTAGAGTTGTAGTTTAATTTATTTTTAGTTAAGAGTTTATAGTTTTATATTAGAGTCTTATCTTATAGCTATATTTAGATTTTAAGTTTATTTTAGTTATAGTTAAGAATTTAGAGTTTTTTAGCTTAGAGTCGTAGTTTAGAGTTTTCGTTAGAGTTCTAGTTTAGTTTAGTTAAGAGTTTAGAGTTTTATCTTAGAGTCATATCTTAGAGTTTTTGTTTAAGTTGAATTTTAGTTTACTCATAGTTAAGAATTTAGAGTTTTTAGCTTAGAGTCTTAGCTTAGAGTTTTAATTAGAGTTCTAGTTTAGTTTAGTTTTAGTTAAGAGTTTAGAGATTTATAATATATTCTTAGATTATAGTTTTTTTTTTAGTTCTAGGTTAGTTTATTTAAGAGTTTAGAGTTATAACTTTGAGTCTTAGCTTATAGTTTTACTTAGAGATGAAGTTTAGTTTAGTTATAGTTAAGGGTTTAGAGTTGTAGCTTGGAGTCTTAGCTTAGAGTTTTAGTTAGAGTTCTAGCTTAGTTTATTTTTAGTTAAGAGTTAAGAGTTTTACAATAAAGTCTTAGATTAGAGTTTTTTATATAGTTCTACTTTAGTATAGTTCTAGTTATGAGTTTCGAGTTTTAAAATAAAGTCTTAGATTAGAGGTTTAGTTAGGTTTAGAGTTCAGTTTAGTTTATTTTTATTTAATAGTTTAGAGTTTTATATTCGAGTCCTAGCTTAGAGTTTTTGTTAGAGTTATTGTTTAGTTTATTTTTAATTAAGGGTTATAGCTTAGAGGTTTAGCCTAGAATCTTAGCTTAGAGATTTAGTTAGAGTTGAAGTTTAGTCTAAACTAGCATAACCGCAAAATTACACAATATTGCATAGAAATACCAAACCATAGGTTAGATTTGGTTAAGTTTGGTTAGAGGTTAGGTTTCACTATGTCTAAGTTAGATTCGATTAGGTTAGCTTATCATGTGCGCTCATGATAAACTAACCTAATCTAACTGGTACAAAGTCGACATGGGGGGATTTTCCGGCGAGTATGGTTAGGTTAGGTTAGGCTTGGGGGGATTTTCCGGCGAGTATGGTTAGGTTAGGTTAGACTAGATTAAGTTAGGTTAGATTAGATTAGGTTAAGTCATGTTAGGTAAGTTAGGTTAGGTTAGCTAAGTTAGGTTAGGTTAGGTTAGCTTGTAAACATCTCTCTATGTTTAAGTTAGGTTAGGTTAGGCTAGATTAAGTTATGTTAGGTTAAGTTAAGTTAGGTTAGGTTAGCCAACGTACACGCGCGTACGTAGGCTAACCTAACCTAACCTAACTTAACCTAACCTAACCTAACTTAATCTAGCCTAACCTAACTTAAACATGGAGAGATGTTTACTAACTAACCTAACCTAACCTAACGTAGCTAACCTAACTTACCTAACCTAACCTAACTTAACCTAATATAATCTAACCTAACTTAATCTAGTCTAACCTAACCTAACCATACTCGCCGGAAAATCCCCCCAAGCCTAACCTAACCTAACCATACTCGCCGGAAAATCCCCCCCATGTCGACTTTGTACCAGTTAGATTAGGTTAGCTTATCATGAGCGCTCATGATAAGCTAACCTAATCTAACCTAACTTAAACGTGGAAAAACTTAACCTCTAACCTAACCTAATATAACCTATAGTTTTGGTATTTCTATGCAATATTGTGTAATTTTGTGGTTATGCTAGTTTAGACTAAACTTCAACTCTAACTAAATCTCTAAGCTAAGATTCTAGGCTAAACCTCTAAGCTATCACTCTTAACTAAAACTAAACTAAACAATAACTCTAACTAAAACTCTAAGCTATTACTCTAAGCTAAAACTATAAACTCTTAACTATAAATAAACTAAACGAAACTTCAACCCGAACTAAAACTCTAATCTAAGACTTTAAGGTAAAACTCGAAACTCTTAACTAAAACTAAAGTAAACTAGAACTCTAAATAAAACTCTAAGCTAAGACTTTAATTTAGTACTATAAATTATAAGCTAAAATTAAAATTAGCCAGAGCACTAACAGAACATTTAATATAAGATTCAAGGCTACAATTCAACACTATCAACTCTAAGTTAAATAAGCTTAATCTCTAAATAAAAATGTAAGATATTAATCAAATCTAGAACTCTTAACTAAACTAGAACTAGAACTCTAACAGAAACTCTAAGCTAAGACTCTAAGCTAAAGACTCGAAACTCTTAACTAAAACTAAACTAAACTAGAACTCTAAATAAAACTCTAAGCTAAGACTCTAAGCTAAAAACTCTAAATTCTTAACTATGACTAAACTAAACTTCAACTTCAACAAAAACTCTAAGCTATGATTCTATGATAAAACTTTTAACTAAACAAAACTAGAACTCTAACGAAAACTATAAACTACTAATATAATCTAAAAAACTATAACTTATTAAATTAAACTATACTAAACTGTAAATCTAGCTTTAACTCTAAGCTAAGACTATAAGCTAAAACTCTAAACGCATAACTATTACTAAACTAAACTAAAAACCTAACAAAAATTCTAAGCTAAGATTTAATTCAAAAACTCTTAAAAATTAAATAAAAATAAACTAAACTAGAACTTCAACAAAAACTCTAAGATAAGACTCTAAGCTAAAAACTTTAAACTCTTAACTAACACTAAACTAAACTAGAACTCTAACAAAACTCTAAGCTAAGACTCTAAGCTAAAACTCTTAACTAAAACTAAACTAAACTAGAACTCTAACTAAAACTCTAAGCTATGACTCTAAGGTAAAACACCAAACTCTTAACTAAAACTAAACTAAACTAGAACTCTAACAAAAACTCTAAGATACGACTCTAAGCTAAAAAACTCTAAACTCTTAACTAAAACTAAACTAAACTAGAACTCTAAGCTAAGTCTCTAAGGTAAAACTCTAAACTCTTAACTATATCTAAACGAAACTAGAACTCTAACAAAGACTCTAAGCTAAGACTCTAAGCTAAAACTAAAAAATCTTAAATAAAAATAAAATAAAATTCAACTATAACTACAAATATAAGCTAAGACTATAAACTATAAAAAAAAAATAAAATAAAATATAAATTCAAAAAAAACTATAAGATAATAATATAAGATAAAAACAAAAAAAAATAAACAATAAAAAAACAAAAATATAAATATAAAAAAAAATATAAGCTAATACTATAAGCTAAAATTATAAACTATTAACTATTACTCAACTAAACTTCAACTTTAACAAAAACTCTAAGCTAAGACTATAAGGTAAAACACTAAACTCTTAACTAAAACTAAACTAAACGAGAACTCTATCTAAAACTCAAAGGTAAAACATCAAATTCTTAACAAAAATTAAACTAAACTACAACTCTAACAAAAACTCTAAGCTAAGACTCTAAGCTAAAATTCTAAACTCTTAACTAAAACTAAACTAAACTAGAACTCTAACTAAAACTCTAATCTAAGACTCAGCTAAAACTCGAAACTCTTAACTAAAACTTAACCAAACTATAACTTTAAGTAGAACTCTAAGCTATGACTCTAAGCTAAAACTCTAAATTATTAACTTTAAATAAACTAAAATTTAAATATAAAAAAATCTATAATATTATAATACATTTTAGAAATATAAAATCTTAAATAAAAATAAATTAAAATATAACTATAAATTAAACTTATATAATACTATAATATAAAAAATATTAATACTTAACTAAAACTAAACTAAACTAGAACTCTAAATAAAACTCTAAGGTTAAGCTAAAACTCTAAACTAAAACTAAACTAAACTAGAACTTCCACAAAAACTCTAAACTAAGACTCTAAGCTAAAAACACTAAACTCTTAACTAAAACTAAACTAAACTAAAACTCTAAGCTATTAATATAAGATAAAACTCTTAACTATTAACTAAACTAAACTTCAACTTTAACAAAAACTCTAAGCTAATACTATAGGATTAAACTCTATACTATTAAATAAAACTAAACTAAACTATAAACCTAACAAAAACTATAAGATAACACTCTAAGCTAAAACTCTAAATTCTTAACTAAAACTAAACTAGAACTCTAATTAAAATTCCAAGTCTAAGCTAAAACTCTAAACTAAACTAGAACTTCAACAAAAAACTCTAAACTAAGACTCTAATCTAAAAACTCTAAAATCTTAAATAAAACTAAAATAAACTAGAACTCTAACAAAAACTATAAGATAAGACTCTAAGCTAAAACTCTAAACTCTTAACTAAAACTAAACTAAAACTCTAATCTAAGTCTCTAAGGTAAAACAACAAACTCTTAAATATAGCTAAACTAAACTATAACTCTAAAAAAAACTCTAAGCTAAGACTCTAAGCAAAAACTCTAAACTCTTAACTATTACTAAACTAAACTAGAACTCTAAAAAAAAATATAAGCAAAGACTCAAAGCTACAACTCCAAACTCTTAATTACGAGGAAACTAAACTAGAACTCTAAAATAAACTCTAAGCTAAGACTCTAAGCTAAAAACTCGAGACTCTTAACTATAACTAAACTAAACTAGAACTCTAACACAAATTATAAGCTAAGAGTCTAAGCTAAAACTCTAAACTCTTAACTAAAACTAAACTGAACTAGAACTCTTACTAAAACTCTAAGCTATGACTCTAAGGTAAAACTCTAAACTCTTAACTATAACTTTACTAAACTGTAACTTTAACTAAAACTCTAAGCTATGACTCTAAGCTAAAACTCTAAATTCTTAACTATAACTAAACTAAACTCGAACTGTAACTACAACTCTAAGCTAAGACTCTAAGGTAAAACTCCAAACTCTTAACTATAACTAAACTAAACTAGAACTGTAACAAAACTCTAAGCTATGACTCTAAGCTAAAACTCATAATTCTTAACTGTGACTAAACTAAACTTCAACTCTAACTATAACTCTAAGCTAAGACTCTATGGTAAAACTCTAAACTCTTAACTAAAACTAAACTAAACTAAACTAGAACTATAACTAAAACTCTAAGCTAAGACTCTAAGATAAAAACTCTAAACTTTTAACTAAAACTAAACTAGAACTATAACAAAAACTCTAAGCTAAGACTCTAAGCTAAAAAACTCTAAACTCTTAACTAAAACTAAACTAAAACTCTAAGCTAAGACTCTAAGCTAAAATTCTAATCTCTTAACTATTACTAAACTAAACTTCAACTTTAACAAAAACTCTAAGCTATGACTCTAAGCTAAAACTCTAAACTCTTAACTATTACTAAACTAAACTTCAACTTTAACAAAAACTCTAAGCTAAGACTCTAGGCTGGAACTCTAAACTCTTAACTATTACTAAACTAAACTAGAACTTAAAAAGAGATTATATGCTAAGAATCAAAGATAAAAAATCTAAAATATTAACTAAAACTAAACTCAACTAGAACTCAAAATAAAAATATGAGATTCGAATATAAGCTAAAACTCAAAAATCCTAACTAAAGATCGAATCAACTAAAACTTTCACAAAAACTCTAAGGTAAGACTCTAAGCGAAAACTACCGAATCTTAACTATAACTAAACCAAACTAGAACTTCAACGAAACCTCTAAGCTAAGAATCTAAGCTTAAAACTATAAACTCTTAACTAAAAATAAACTAAACTATAAATCTAACAAAAAATCTAAGCTAAGACTCGAAGCTAAAATACTAAACTCTTAATAAAAACTAAACAAAACTAGAACACTAACAAAAACTCTAAGCTACGACTCTAAGATAAAACTCTAAACTCTTAACTATTACTAAACTAAACAAAAACTCTAAAAAAAACTCTAAGCTAAGACTCTAAGCTAAAAAACTCTAACTCCTAACTAGAAGTAAACTAAACTAGAACTCTAACAGAAACTCTAAGCTAAGACTCTAAGGTAAAGCACCAAACTCTTAAGTAAAACTAAACTAAACTATAAATCTAACACAAACTCGAAGATAAGACTCAAATCTAAAACTATATACACCTAACTAAAACTAAACGGAAGTATAACTCCTACTACTTTTCTAAGCTTTAGCAGATAGGCCTCTTTTTATGTTTAAGACCCTGCATTTACTAAACTATTGAACTAAAACAAACTTTAATCTATAACTAAGATAAAATACTAAATTCTTAACTGTAACTAAACTAAACTTCAACTCTAACTAAAACTCTAAGCTAAGACTCTAAGGTAAAACTCTAAACTCTTAACTATTACTAAACTAAACTTCAACTTTAACAAAAACTCTAAGCTAAGACTCTAAGCTAAAACTCTAAACTATTAACTAAAACTAAACTTTAATTAAACTTTACTAAACTAAAACTCTAAGTAAAACTCTAAGCTAAGACTCTAAGCTAAAAAACTAAAAACTCTTAACTAAAACTAAACTAAACTAGAACTCTAACTAAAACTCTAAACTAAGACTCTAAGGTAAACACTAAATTCTTAAATAAAATTATAATAAACTAGAACTCTAACTGAAACTCAAATGTAAAACATCAAACTCTTAACTAAAATTAAATTAAACTAGAACTCTATAAAAAAACTATAAGTTAAGACTCTAAGCTAAAACTCGAAACTCTTAACTAAAACTTAGTCAAACTAAAACTTTAAGTAAAACTCTAAGGTATGACTCTAAGCTAAAACTCTAAGTTCTTAACTGTAACTAAACTAAACTCCAACTCTAACTAAAACTCTAAGATAAGACTCTAAGGTAAAACTCTAAACTCTTAACTAAAACTAAACTAAACTAGAACTCTAACAAAAACGCTAAGCTAAGACTCTAAGTTAAAACTCGAAACTCTTAACTAAAACTTAACCAAACTATAACTTTAAGTAAAATTATAAGCTATGACTCTAAGCTAAAATTCTAAACTCTTAACTAAAACTAAACTAATCTAGAACTCTAACTAAAACTCTAAGCTAAGACTCTAAGCTAAAAACTCTAAACTCTTAACTAAAACTAAACTAAACTAGAACTCAAACTAAAACTCTAAGCTAAGTCTCTAAGGTAAAACTTCAAACTCTTATCTATAAACTAAGTTGTGGTTGAAAAGGATAAGTACTTCAAGTTTTAAATTTTGTTTTGGAGTTTAATGAAGATAGTCTCTTTATATTAATTGGTCTGAACAGTATTTATTGGGTAGGAGGTATGAAAAAATTTGTTACATTTAGGTATGGTTGAAAGATATAATTATATCAACTAGTAAATTGAGTAGATAATTGAAAATGAGAAAAGATTATGCTCTGACCTTGACTTTGAAATCATTTTTTTGATTAGGATATATCCAAAAAGCTGTAAAGTATAGTTGTGGGTTAAATATATAAGTTCTTAAAGTTGGAAAATGGGTTTAGGAGTGACATTAAGAAAGGATCTAGCTCTGTAATGGTCTTAGAAAAGTGTTTATTGGCGTTGAGGTATACAAAAAGCTGTAAAGTATAGTTGTGGGTGAAAAAGATAAGTACTTAAAGTTGGAAAATGGGTTTAGGAGGGATATTAAGAAAGTAACTTGTTCTGAAATGGTCTTTGAAAAGTATTTCTTGATGTTGAGGTATCCAAAAATCTGTAGAGTATAGTTGTGGGTGAAAAAGATAAGTACTTCAAGTTTGAAAATGGGATTAGGAGGGACATTAAGAAAATAACTTGTTCTGAAATGCCTTTGAAAAGTATTAAAAAATGGTGGCTCAGGGGGCCCTTTGGGAGCCCGTGGGAACCTTGGGGGGCCGGGGGCTTCCTTCGGGGTTGGGTGGGGTATGATGGCCTTTGGGGTTGGGGTAAGGGACCTCACGACACCGTTCAAATGGAACTTGTGTATTATAACGACCACAGAGTTTCACCCTCAAATCCTCTTCTAAAACATCTTCCAAAATCATCTTTTCAAATGTCTCTAACTGTTTTGCCGAAATAATTCCCTAAAATGTCTAAAACGCTTTCGCCCAAATAACCCCTAAACGTAATTTATGCGTGTTCCTTTTGTTTTTGGCATCCCTGCGCTGTCACATTTCAAATTACTAAGAAACCCTTTCACGTGTTAATCATTTCATCGCTAAGATCATTCTTGTAGAATTGTTTCCATGGCAAAGTTTATTAATATCTTTGGAGTTCGACCAGTAGAACTATTTCCGGGGCGAAGTTCATTAATGTCTTGGGTCTATTCCTGGAGAATTGTTTCTGGGCGTGCACTTAGCCAAACCAACAACAACAAATACTGTTTCCTATTTCTGGATCATAACATTCGCACCGAGCATGCACTTGACCAAAACAACAACAACAACAAATAAATCGATCTTGGAAAAAGAGGTCATTGACCGATTACGCAATCATTCTCCATAGGGACTCTATGCCCATATTTGGTGTGGGCGTGGGAGTTTTTAAAAAAAAGTGTCCGGATCGGGATTCGAAGGGGTATTGTTCTCGTGGGAGTACTAGGGTCCTTTCTACTTATACCAAACTTTAGCTGCCTTTGGTTCTCAAAATTATTTAACTGCTACCCCAATTTTAGATCCCAATGAAACTGCATCAGGTACTGAAGACCAAATTTTACTGAGAATAAATATTTGTAATCAACTAACATTGTCATAAGACCTATGGTACAAATTCAGTCACTATCTGATTCTTTTTGTGGTTTTTTATACCTAACTCAAAGAACCCAAGAAAGCCTGATCAAATCACGAGTATATTCAACTTGGTTTCATAAAGTCACTTGTGTGCCAATCAGCTTTTGTATTAGCTTGTTTCATATTTAAGAAACATAGTTCAAACACCTTAGCGAAACTCAATCAAGTCACAGGTTATTTTTGATGTGGTTTCATAGCTAATTCCATTTCTGGTAAATGACATTTTCTGGCTTCTAGTTCTGCTATGACTAAGCACAACTCTAACGCTAGACTCTAATAAGAATCGGATTTACCAACACAAACCGTATTTCACATCCCTAAATAACAAAAGCAATGTCTTTATTTCAGCGAATATTCCATTTGCCAGTAGAACTGTCATTTAAATAAATAGAATTTTCTATACTAGGAAGAATATGGTACTGGTTCTTTTTTTTATAGGTATCTAAAAAATCTTCCTTAGCTAGTTAAATGTTCTATTAAGACTAAATAGAAGTTCGCTTATAATCAGATATTCCAGTTGGATTTATTAGAGCAACGTCGTTTGTTCACGTTCATTCAAAAAATTGCCATTTTCTGTTGTATCTTAGGTTTATACAAACTGACGAAACTTAATCAAGTCAACGGTATGTTTGATGTTGTTTCATACCTATTTCAGTTTCTGATAACTGATATTTGGGTCACTCCCAGTATTGCTAAGAATAAACGTTACAATAAAGCTAGGCTCGCAGGGGAGTCAAATTTTACTTCTGCAGCCTACATTTCAGGTCCCATAACTCAAAAAAATGTCTTTATATCGGTGATGACTCGATTTCCGTTTATTTCAACATTAATCAAAACATTGTTTTCTCCAGCCAGAAATTTTTTTCTAAAATAAGTAAAAGCCTCTTTTGCGCACTGGTAAAAACGTATGTTGGCACATTTTTAGATAAATATTTAGCATAATTTAAAAAAAAAATCTACCCTTTTAGATAGATAAATGTGTCTGATTCGCTTTGAATCAGACAAAATAGCCAAATTACTACAACAATCATTGGTCCCTTTCGCTACGTTTTCTATCAGGGCTAATCATTTTCATCCTTAGATAAAGTCATCAGTAATGCCCTTTAATAAAACCGGACTTACCTGCGTTTCCAAAATAAAGGTTATGATGATAAAGACGATATAGATCTTTCTCAGAGCCAATTCTGAACCCTCTATACCGAGCAAATCTTTTATTTCCACTCCAATCTTCTAGATCAATCATGAGTTCGTTCTTAGTTTCATTATCAACATTGGTTAAAGCATATAGTAGAATATTTCCAAGCCAAAATTCTCGGTCAAAGTCCCCAAATCCGACTTTATAATCTTCCCACCCTCTCATAAAATTTTCGTGGGGCTCCACATCATCTCTTGTCTGAAATACCTAGAATAGACAATACTCTTAACAAATATGATAATTAAAAAGAGAATTGGATACCTTCATTTCAGTTGTAAATGAACCCTCTCCTGATACTCTACGACCACTCGTTCGATAAGATCATCCTCGGAAAAAATAAAGAAAAAAGACGACATGGTAGTACTATCATGCAAAAATGTGATTCTCCGTGTTGCTCAAGCCTCGGGACTGTAAGCCTCCTGTTAAGTGTTCAACACAACGACAATTTAAGGGATATACTTTTGACACCAACTTGGCTTCATTTTTGGAGGTTCTCAGACATATTTGTTTTAATACTCAAAAATAAATGTTTCGTAACCTTAGAATACTTTTCAACCGAACCCGAATAAAACTTGATATTTCCAAAACTGTTATATACGAAATACTTTTTCAATCCACATTTTCTTTAAAAACGTACTTTACTACAATAGAACAGAGTTTCCCATTTATTAGGATGCGGCTACACCTGCAGCTATGTCTTCCGAATTGAACCTGTGTATAACTAAAAATTTTCATTTTTATCAGGATTGCCCTAAGTTTGTTCGTCATAGAAAGGCAGTGTAGTATTCGAAAAAATACCTAATCACACCATTTTTTTTCTAAGATTACTTTCTTTGTAGAAGTTCTGTTTTACGTAAACACTCTCTTAGGGCACAATTTTATGCCTTTCAAATAAATTTTAAAACAATCCTGAAATTCAATATTGAAGAGGAAAACTACGAGTATTTTCTTTTACAAAGATATTGGTGAATATGACATAGCCATAGATCTTATAAACAAGGAAATTAAAAAGGTGTTATGAACAGAAGATAAAAACGACAAAAATGAGGGGGTTGTATGTTTCAGCCCCAGACACTGTTTGGGGTTTATGCATACACACATATTCTATAAGAATAGAGTGTCATCAATTTAGTAACTCGATAATAGTAGGGTGTCAGAAAATTGCCCCTAAGTAAAACTAGGGAGTTATCCAAATCAAAAAAGGGTAATTCTGTCGTGGAAGGTTTGGGAAAGAATTTAGAAGATAAGAATAGAAAAATAAAACACTCCATAAAAAAAATAAGAATTCACTCTGTATAAAAACAATACTAAAAGCAAACTCTTCCGAGCATAATTTCAAAATTCATATATCAAAATTTAAGCAATTTTCTGATGACCAACTTTATCTTGATTATTTGATGTCAACTATAAGTAAAAAGTTTTTCTACAAATAAACTAATTTTTTTTACATCTTAAAAGGAGCGAGTAACGTTTAAAAATTGATGAAGGGGAATAGTATTCGGCACAAATTTTCAAGGCCTATTGTAAAGCATATTATAGACATGAAGTGAAACAACCTGCTTAAACAGTTTGTCATGACAAATTGTAAGGGAATTCCTAAAAAAAAGTGGTAGTGAACCACTGACAGTGGCAGTGGTAGTGAAACAGTGGTAGTGAACCATGACAGTGGTAGTGAAATCCTAAAAAAAGGAGTTTCAATTACAATATATACATGAATAGAATCTTTAATTCGTGATGATTCTGAGTATGTAAAACTTATTAGCTTTAACGTTGATCATAAGAATTATTAGTCTGAGAAAATTTGCAAAATTCAATAAAGACGGGAGGAATCCCGGAGCTGATGTTTCATGCCCACATGTGCAGAAAAGCAGAAAAAAAAAATTTTTTTTTAATTTTCCAAGGAGGCTAAACAAGGTTTCATATATTTTTTCCACCAAAATTGAGATACACATATATATTCGTCAAAAGTATTAATGTCGTTCCTTTGAAAACACTTATTTTTTGTTTAATCAAACAGTTCGTGATAACAAACTGTAAGTAAGGAGCGACCCGGCTGAATAGTAACCGAAACTCTAAAAACCGAAATTTTGATGCCAATAGATACATCAAAAGAATCAAATTTTCATGCATATTTCAGATATATAAGTTTCATCAAGTTTAGTCTTACACATCAAAAGTTACGTGCCTGAGAAAATTTGTCTTATTTTCGAAAAAAGGTGGAAACAACCCCGAAAAGTCAAAGAACTTTAATGAAACCCACACCATCAGATTCAGCGTATCAGAGAACCCTACTATAGAAGTTTCAAGCTCTTATCTGCAGAAATGTGGAATTTTATATTTTTTGCCAGAAGAAAGATCACGGATGCGTGTTTATTTTTTATTTTTTCGTGTTTTTTTTTCCAGGAGTGATCATATTAATCCAGTAGTTCTAGAATATCGTGAGAGGGCTCTTTCGAACGGAAATTAAAAGTTCTAGGGCCCTTTTTAATTGATCAAAAAATTGGAGGGCAATTTGGCCCCTTTCCACGCTCATTTTTTCCCGAAGTCACCCAATTAAAATTTTTAAACAGCCATTTTGTCCAGCACTGTCAAAAATCCAATTAATATATCTTTGAGAATGACATAATCCCACACAGATCCCGGGGGAAGGACTGGAATTAATGAACTTTGCCCATTGTTTACATATAGTATTGGTTAATGCGAAGTATACAGATGTTTTCAGGAGGAAATTTTTCTGGTGGGGGGGCGGTCGGAGAAGGGGTTTACGGGGGAGGATCTTTCCATGGAGGAAGTTTCCTTTGGGGAAGGGACATTTCTATGAAGGGAGCGCCGGATTTCCCAGTATTATTTAAAAAACGATCCGAAATCAAATTAAAAAAACAAGTTTTTTTCAACTGAAGGTAAGGAGCAACATTAAAGCTCAAAACGAACAGAAATTATTACGTATACGAGGAGGTTATCCCCCAAGTTAATACCTCGCTCTTTACGCTATTAAATAAAAAAACAAGTTTTTTTAACTGAAAGTAAGGAGCAACATTAAAACTTAAAACGAACAGAAATTATTCCGTATATGAAAGGGGCTGTCCCCTCCTGAACGCTTCGCTCTTTACGCTAAAGTTCTTATTGTTTTAAAAAATAGAGTTGTAAGAAAGAGTCTAACTTTAGCGTAAAGAGCGAGGCGTTGAGGAGGGGACAGCCCCTTTCATATACAGAATAATGTCTGTTCGTTTTAAGCTTTAATGTCACTCCTTACTTTCAGTTAAAAAAACTTGTTTTTTTATTTAATTTCTGAACGTTTTTGAATTAAGGCAGCTTGGATTTTGGCTCACCATACCTGAATAATTAAAACGAAATTTGCATATTAATTTTACTTTTTTTAGGCTAAATGGCTTTCTCGAAATTTTGTTCTGACGTAACTTACGAATTAACTTAGGTAACGAACTTCTATATTCGTATGTTTTTATTGCGTATATTAGGGAGTTCGCCCCCTAGTCAATACCTCGCCCTTTTCGCTAAAATTCAAATTTTGTTTGAATCACAAACCTCTGAATCACAAAGGCCGGTTACTTAGAATAGATAGTTCTTTTGAAAGTACTAAAAAACAACTTTCAAACAGTTCGTGGTAACGAACTGTAAGTAAGGAGCGACCCGGCTCAATAGTAACCGAAGCTGTAAAAAACGGGATTTTGATACCAATAGATGCATCAAAAGAATCAGATTTTAATACTGATTTCAAATATATAAGTATCATCAAGTTTAGTTCTACCCATCAAAAGTTACGTGCCTGAGAAAACTTGACTGATTTTCAAAAAAAGGGGAAAAGACCCCCTAAAAGCTATGGAACCTTAATGAAAATCACACCATCAGATTCAGCGTACTAGAAGACCCTGCTGTAGCTGTTTCAAGCTCCTATCTGCCAAGATGTGAAATTTTTCATATTTAGCCGTAAGGAAGATCATGGATACGTGTTTATTTGTTGTTTTTTTCCTACGGGTGATCTTATCGATCCAATAGTTCAAAAATGTCATGAGAGGTCTCATTCGAACGGAAATGAACAGTTCTAGTGTCCTTTTTAAGTGACCAAAAAAATGGAGGGCAACTAAGCCCCATCCCACGCTCATTTTTTCCCAAAGTCACCAAATCAAAATTTTGAGAGCGCCATTTTGTTCAGTATGGTCGAAAATGTAATAAATATGTCTTTTAATGACTTAATCCCCCAACGTCCCCGAGGGGAGGGCTGAAAGTTATGAACTTTACCCAATGTTTACATATAGTATTGGTTATTGGGAAGTATACAGACGTTTTCAGGGGGATTTGTTTCTGGTAATGGGGGGGGGGGGCGGGGGTTATGTGGGAGGATCTGTCCATGGAGGAAGTTTTCATGGGGGGCGGGACATTTCTATGAAGGGGGCGCCGGATTTCCCAGCATTATTTAAGAAAACGATAAGAAATTAAATAAAAAAAACAAGTTTTTCAACTGAAAGTAAGGAGCAACATCAAAACTTAATACGAACAGAAATTAGTAAGTATATGATTAGGTTCACCCCCTAGTCAGTACCTCACTCTTTAAGCCAAAGATTTTTTTTGTACTTTCATATTAGCTATTTATTCTAATTAACGGCCTTTGGGATTTAGGGGTCATTGTTAAAGAATTGGAACAAAATTCAAACTTTAGCGTAAAGAGGGAGGTATCGACTAGGGGACAAACCCCCTAATATACGTATTAAAAATATATGGATATAGAAGTTCGTTGCGTAAGTTAATACGTAAGTTACATATATTTATTGCTAATAAAAACGTTCGTAAATAAAATTAAACAACTTTCGAGATAGCCATTTAACCAAATAAAAGTAAAATTAATATGTATTTTTTTTTTTATTATTCATGTACGGTGAGCCAAAATCAAAACCTCCATTAATTCAAAAACGTTCAAAAATTAAATTAAAAAAAACAAAATTTTTAACTGAAAGTAAGGAGCAACATTAAAACTTAAAACGAACAGAAACTTTTTTCTCACAACTTTATTTTTTAAAACAATAAAAAACTTTAGCGCAAAGAGCGAGCCGTTGAGAAGGGGATAGCCCCTATCATCTACGGAACAATTTCTGTTCGTTTTAAGTTTTAATGTCACTCCTTACTTTCAGTTAAAAAAACTTGTTTTTTTTATTTAATATTTAGAAAGGCCGGTTTCAATTTTCGTTTGCACTTTGTCAAAATATTGACCAACAAACACCCAATTTTTTGGGGAAACAGTTTTGCGTTCTTAAACTAAAGTTTCATAATTGAAGAAGTTGGTTCTAAAATATTACCTTTTCACAGAACTTATGTTTTTAGGGGGGGGGGGTTCCTTTAAATTTTATTTTGAGCTTAAGAGCTTTAGTTACCATGCAGAGAGAGAAAATTGAGAGAAAATTCATTTTTATTAAATATCAATAGTCACAAAAAAAACATATAAAACAGACCTACCACGTGAAAATCTATACAGATTTGTTTGTGGCAGGACTCACTATTTTACTCACTCATATATATATTGAAGAAAACTTACTCACATATATAATGGAAAAAAAAATAATAATAACAATGCAATCATATAAATAAATAAGAAATAAACCTCATGGGAACCGCAAACCAATCCTTACACTAAGACAGAAGACATAATACAGCCCCCCCCCCCTCCGCCATCCCTATTCATTAAGAAATTCTTTAACCTATTTTTAAAAGAGGTCACACTCTCAGCCATCCTAGTGCTTTCCGGGAGACTGTTCCATACCGAAAAACACACAAGCCTAAATACAAAATTAAACCTAGCAGTGTGTCGTCTCTCATGTACTAGGTCCGCAGAATTCCTTGTATCATAAGAATGGTACGCAGAATTCGATGATAAAACATCACAAAAATAATTAGGTGCTAATTTATTTAAACACTGATGCACAAAATGAAAATTTGGGGCTGATACAAACTGAAAATTTGAAATTGCTTACAGTCCATCCACCTCCTTCTGATTCCATGTCGCAGTAAACCTTCCAGGGTCCTTGAATTAAGTTTGGTGGATGTATTAAATAAACTCCACTTTCTTGTGCCTCTTGATTAATAGCTATGTCATAACAGCTTTCTCCAACTTCAAACTTATCTAAAAAATAAATTTTTTGTAAAAAAAAATTTTTTATTTATTGTAAAAAAAATATAGCATATACACTAAGATTCATTGTTTTCACTGAAATTGAAATCTTTGTGGTACTAAACAATGTTTTTAGAAATAATGAACTCAAATTCAGATAATAGGATTTGCCAAGATACTGGCATATATTTGTAAGGATTTCCACTATATTGCCGTCAACGACGAACTTAAAATATTTTCAAGGAGCTTAAATACCTAAGGCTTAGAAAAGAAAATAATTATTACTTCAAAGTTAGATGATTTGAGTAACCACAAAGCTTGTCGGCATTTTTGAAGACCACACTACCTTTTTATGACGAACAATTAAAAGTTCGATAGAAATAAATCCTTTTATTAGACAGTGAAAAGAGTTGCAAAATCTCTGGATATTTCGGTCACATATACAGTAGCCATGTTCAGTTTATCTGCTGAAGATGGTCGCTATGTATATGACCGAAATATCAAGAGATTTTGTAACTGTTTTCATTGTCTAGTAAAAGGATTTATCCCTATTAAACTTTTATTTGTTCGAAAATTATTGTCCATATTAAGATTCTTGACCTTTATTTTTATGAAATTCAACATCTAAGACATCTTTCTTGCATACGGTGACTCGATAGGTAGCCTTACAGTATACGGTGAGCCATTTCGGTATAGGTAGCCTTACGGTATACTTGATAGGTAGCCTTACGGTTTACGGTAGGCATTACGGTATAGGTAGCCTTACGGTATACGGTTACGGTATAAAGTCACCATACGGTGACTATTATAAGCCCAACAAGGCCATACAACAGAGTATGGAAAATTCAAATCACATATAGAAACATAAATCTACTCTCTCCTCCCGGCAAAAACAACAACAACGAAAAAACACGAACTTATATTACTCTCTTTTCCTTACAACGTCAACATCATGCATACAATTTTTTTTTTCATTTAAACCTAGCACGATCATGCGATAAAGTATTCCATAGTACACATTACTTTTACTCTACTCTTTTTACCACTTTATTAGCATATCTAAAAACCTGGATGATTGTCTTTTTTAATTTCGTCTGCAGGATCCCCAGAAACTCAAGTATATCACCTTTAAGGAACATACTTCTTAACTCAAAAAGCTCCTGACACCTAGCCAGAACAATGACTTGATGAGGTTGATAGATTTTAGGATAAGAATTTGAGAGAAATGTTCTAACAGTAGGATATGCAATTGGAGAGTTTAGAATCTTGATAATGTAGAAGAAAAACGGCGTGATTTTAAGAAAACAATTTGTGAAGCAGCAGAGGGTGTTTGAGAAGAAAATTTATAAAGGCAGCTAGGAATTTTAGCGACTCCAAAGTTTGGTAGAATAGAGAATTTTTGGATAAAAAGCTCCTGAGTGATAGATTTAACAAGAATAAGAGGAATTCAAGGAAAGTGGATAAACTCTTACAGTATGAATTAAGGAGACGGGAAAAGAGAGGCTTTGAATGAACTGCTAAGGAAGATGAAATTAGACGACATAATAGTAATATAATATTTTAATATATTAAGGAGTTTAAAGGAAGTAGTCAGTTTTGACAAGTCCTAATTCAAGATAGAAATTATTTCAATTATTGATAAGGATAGTGTTAAGAAACGATGGGCTTAAAATTTTGAGTTCATAAGTTTATTAATCCACATTCACAAACAAATAAATAAATTAAACAACACTTTCACGCAGGAGAAGACCTATGAAGGTTTGCGATCACGCGAAAGTCCACGTAACTACTTACCTATTAACTCAACTATTTACATAAACCTAAACTATTTAATTAAAAAAATTATACATAAACACTTGAAATTAAAATTTTGAGTGTGGGTTATGCAGTTTAAAAGGAAAATACTCAGAATATCTGGATGATTTAAAAGTGAACGAACATTTATTCAGTAATGAGCAGACAGAGGCGCAGTTAAAAGGACTAACAAATGCAAAAGGATGTAGGTACTGATATTATGCTGCATGCATTTTTGAAATATGGTGGCTATAACATAAGATATTGAACATGGACACGATTCCTGGTAAATAGAAACTAGAGATTTCCGGAGAACTTTAACTAAATCTATTTATAAGAAAGATACTGCAGTAATTATAGAGGTATTAGCTTGATTTCAGTAGGAAGTAAATTGCTCAACATAATCAAATTAAATAGACTAAGAGATGATTTAAATAAAGGTATAAGAGAAAAATAGTGCTGTTCAAAGAAAGGGAAAAGACAACTTGACTTAAATTTCAAGCTTAGATTGTCAAGTAGTGTGTGAATTATCAGTTCCGTTTAGGCTTGAGTTTTAAAAGTTATTAATAGACATTTGATCCAGCAGATTGAAAAGCTTCAATGACGATAGTTAATGCCCACGCCACATTAGTAGATTGTATATATGGAATTTGCTTGAGGCCCTAGGAATTCCCATACTATTTGCTTGATGCTCTACACCTTTTCAAAGAGAGTCAGTACTCCCTCACATGGTATACACTACAGTTTCACGTGCACATTGCAAAAAGCGAGCAAATCTATAAAGTGGTCAAAAACGTTTTGAGAGTATAATTGTTTTTTTTTTTTAAATCGAAAACTAGAAATTGTCAAATTGTGTATTTAGGAATGATTTTGTAGGAAAAGCTGTGTATCACCCATGTATTATCCACTGTTCCATTTCTTTGAAGTATGTGCTATCAAGAATGGTTTCTGATTTTTATGGACAATTGCCTTTAGTAAAGAATAGTTCGTTATGAATGTGTCGGTAGATAGCATTTGCGAAATGGATCCTATGAAGGTGGAGAAAAAAAACAGTTTAGCATTTGCGAATTGGACTATACGAACGATATTAATTGAATAATAGGGGAAAAAACAGAGCTAGATAAAATTTGCGAATTGGAACGTATGAAGGTAGAGAAAAACGGGGTATCGCATTTACGAATTGGTGATTATCAGTTAAGGTAACCCCTTGGGGTTGTTAACTCATACCTTATTTATTATAAATTTGGAAGAATATCAATCTATGGAAATGGTTAACGATGATTAAATGGTCTTATGAGTTGACCTAGCTTTACTTCTTTGATGTGTTCTGTATAATAAACATGTTGTGTTTGAATAGTGTTATCAATTTAAATAGAGTTTAACGTTATAGTATACTAAACATTTTATACTAAGAGAGATCTAGATGGCAAGAAAAGAATTTTAGTAACGGATAGCTTTATTTCTTCGATGTGTTCTGTATAATACACAAGTGGCGGGGTGATGGCAGCGGTGTGTTTTAGAGTACTTATAGTGCTGTACTCTGGGCCGAATTGATTGCGAAAAAACCCGAATGAATGAGTTGAAAGAAAATTTTTAACTCTTCTTCTTCTATTTAACAGCAGGCGGGCTTTTCAGTAAAACTATTTAGCCCTTTTCCTTTTGCTTCACTCTGTGGGCTACAGAGCTACTGGCTTTATTGCCTCATATTTATTAGATATATTCAGATATCTTTCAGCAGATATTTAGACTCTAGGAGTTCAAATATAAGATTATAGATGTCGATTTCTATGCTCTGTGTGCAGGTATAGTTGGCTAGGCTCTTGGCTGATAGTGGGATTTTGTGGTGTTTGAAGTAGTTTAACAGTTTAGAAAGCAAGGTATGTTGTTCAGACGTCAGCATATTACATTAAAATAGGCAATGGTCAATTGTTTCATTATTCATATTACAATGCCTGCAAAGAGGGGACAGGGGAATTGAACCACTTGAATTAGAAAGCTTATATGAGAATGCAAGGAAATTTAGTCCATTTGTTCCAGAACGAATTCTATGATAATTTTTAACTAAAAATGGCTGAAAAGTGTTTTGGGAGTGATGGGTTGATGGCAGAAGGATGTCTTAACTTAGTTATAGTGTGATAGTGGGGGGCGAATTGCTAGCGAAAAACCCAAATGAATGAGTTGAAATAAAAATTTTAACGAGAAATGGCTGAAGTGTTCTTGGGGAGATGGGTTGATGGCAGAAGGATGTCTTAGCGTAGTTATAGTGTGATAGTGGGGGCCGAATTGCTTACGAAGAACCCGAATGGATGACTTGAAAATAACATTTTTAACGAGAAATGTCTGAAAAGTGTTTTGGGGGAGATGGGTTGATGACAGAAGGATGTTTTAGCGTAGTTCTAGTGTGATAGTGGGGGGGGGGCGAATGGCTAGCGAAAAACCCAAATGAATGAGTTGAAATAAAATTTTTAACTATAAATGGCTGAAAAGTGTTTAGGGGGAGATGGGTCAATGACAGAGGGGTGTCTCAGCGTAGTTATAGTGGGATCGTGGGGGATGAATTGCTACCGAAAACCCCAACTGAAAGAGTTGACATAGAATTTTTCTCAGTTAATCTCTGAAAAATTATTTTGGGGGGAAATTGTCTAAAGTTAGCTAGCTGCCACGTAGCATATGTCTCTGGAGTCTGTGGGGGCGTCATGCTTACAAAAAAACCCGAGTAGATGACTTGAAAGTAAAATTTCTAACGAGAAATGGCTGAGAAGTGTTTTGGGAGAGAGATGGGTTGATGGCAGAAGGATGTCTTAGCATAGTTATAGTGTGATAGTGGGGGGCGAATTGCTAGCGAAAAACCCAAATGAATGAGTTGAAATAAAATTTTTAACTAGAAATGGCTGAAAAGTGTTTTGGGGGAGATGGGTCGATGACAAAGGGGTGTCTTAACGTAGTTATAGTGGGGGGCGAATTGCTAGCGAAAAACCCAAATGAATGAGTTGAAATAAAAATTTTAACGATAAATGTCTGAAAAAATATTTTTTGGGGGAGATTGTGCGATGGCAGATGACTGTCATAGAGTAGTTATAGTTTGATAGTTTGGGGGCGTACTGCTTACAAAAAAAACCAGATTGGATGACTTGAAAATAAAATTTTTAACGAGAAATGGCTGAAACATGTTTTGGGGGAGATGGGTTGATGGCAGAAGAATGTCTTAGCGTAGTTATAGTGTGATAGTGGGGGGCTAATTGCTAGCGAAAAACCCAAATGAATGAGTTGAAATAAAAATTTTAACTAGAAATGGCTGAAAAGTGTTTTGGGGGAGATGGGTCGATGACAGAAGGGTGTCTTAGCGTAGTTATAGTGTGATAGTTGGGGGCGAATTGCTTGCGAAAAAACCCGAATGAATGAGTTGAAATAAAAATTTTAACTAGAAATGGCTGAAAAGTGTTTTTGGGGAGATGGGACGATGACAGAGGGGTGTCTTAGCGTAGTTATAGTTTGATAGTGGGGGGGCGAATTGGTAGCCTGAAATCTGATTGAATAAGGGTTTTTGACCGTAAACTCTAGCTTTTTGTAAGAAAATTATGTAAAATACAATTCTCTGGTTCAAATGTGAAACTTAAGTCCATTTTTGGATCAAAAAAAAACTATTTCCTTAAAATCTCAGCTAATAAGGGTTTTTGACCGTAAACTCTAGCTTTTTGTAAGAAAATGGAAAATTATGGAAAATACAATTCTCTGGGTCAAATGTGAAACTTAAGTCCATTTTTGGATCGAAAAATAAAACTATTTCCGTAAAATCTAAGCTAATAAGGGTTTTCACCGCAAACTCTAGTTTTTTTTGTTGTAAGAAAATTATGGAAAATACAATTCTCTAATTCAAATGTGAAACTTAAGTCCAGTTTTGGATACTCATAATGATGAGGACTGATGGTTCTAATTCAATATTTTTTTCATAAAAGCAAACTATTTTTTTTTAACTTCGAAATTATTCAACTTAATTTTTTTTTTGTACGCATCTTAAAATGACAAAATATGCTTACGGCTCTAACAATTGTACTCTATGATTGCTCAGAGACATGATGTGGCTTTCCCACTGGTATTCTATGTCTGGTTATCGACACTACCTAGTCTATTGCATGTGTTAAATCAGTATTGTTTACGAAGTGGAATGGTTAACACATAAGGCATATCTTTAAAAAAAAAGTGAAGATGGAACATTTTAGTAAACTATGTTCACACGACAATGTTATTGTTGCATTGAATGCCGACAAGGAGAAGTATTTAAACTATGAAACAATTACAAGTGGTAGCACTATTGGAAATGTATGCATGCATTGTCATGACAGTAAGGAATTAAATTTCTTTGGCATACCGAACAAATTCAACTCTTATTTTGGTGGTTATGGGAGATTGAGATCTCCAGAGATGATTGCACTCAAAGAGAATGCCAACATAAAAATAGTCGTTGATGATAGAGGACAACTCCTTGCTACTGTTGCAGGTAACACATTACCTACTGATACATCCAATCGTTAGCTTTCGGGTATAAGCATTCAACGGAAGGTCAAAAAAAGAAAGGCCTACTCTTCTACTAATATCGTAATCCACATCTCGTCTACGTGCCAAATCCGTTACCTGCGTAAAAATAATGGTATAATAAACTGTAAAATTGCCAGAAAAATAAAAACGGCATTGGCAAAAAATGTAACAACAGAATATACAGATGAATCGATGAAAAAAAAAGCACCAGCAAACGTAACTTGATCAAACAGTCAATGGACCAAATAATACCAAAGACGAAAAGCATATTGAGCCTGTTGATGACGCACCAGTAAAAATTGTGTATGACTCAAAATGGAATAATGATTATTCTACTGATTACGAACTTAGAGAAGACAATAGCTACCAAATCCAGAAAGAACATGGTGAACTATTTTATGGAACAGATTCAAAACGTCCAAAGTTAATCATTGATATTAATATTGTATCATAATATATTTTTGTATTAATATTCTACATAGCATTATTTCACTAAAAATATATTATGCATTACATTGTTATGTGTTCATTATTTTTAGAATAAGCTAGCATGTCAAACGTTTGGAATGTCTGATAAAGCGTCGGAGATGTAAGAAAAGGAATTTGCATACATCTATTGTCAGACACATGGGATAACATTGACAAAATCTAGGTATCAGAATGAATAAATTCTTTATCAACATCCATTGTTGGATATGTCATTATGTCATTATGAAAAAATTGTAAGTAAGTAAGTAAGTAAGTAAGTAAGTAACAAACTCTTTCTTGAATTCACCTCTTGGATACACAATACAGAAATTTAATTCAGAAAATTATGAAAAAAAAATTGAATTTTTTTTTATTAACATTCATTATCGATTGAAGTCGCTTCTTAGACAGACAATACAGCAATTTCACAAAATCTAAGTATAAGAGTGATTAAATTCTATATCAATATCCATTTCTCGGATACATAGGAAAAAGTTGACAAAATCTAAGTGTTAGAGTGAATAAATTTTATTTATCAACATATTTTGTCAGATACATAGGATAAAATTGACAGAATATGAGTGTTAGAGTGAATAAATTTTTTTATCAACATCCTTTGTCAGATACATTATATAAAATTGAAAAAGTCTAAATTTCAGAATGAATAAATGCTTTGACAACATCTTTTATCGGATATGTCGGATAAAATTGACAAAATCTAAGCATCAGAGTGACTAAATTCTATATCAACATCCCTTTCTCAGATACATAGGATAAAATATCGGATAAAATTGACAAATCTAAGTATCAGATTGATTAAATGCTATATCAACATCCCTTTCTCAGGCACAAGGGGATAAAATTGACAAAATCTAAGTATCAGATTGATTAAATTCTATATCAGCATCCCTTTCTCGGGTACATGGGATAAAATTGACAAAATTGACAAAGTACCAGAGTGAATAATTTATTTTTATCAACATCTTTTATCAGTTACAACAATTATAATTAACAAAATCTAAATATCAGAGTGAATAAATGCTTTTTCAGCATCATTTGTCAGATACGTTGAATAAAATATGCAAAGTCGACACAGCTTTATTTCATTTTTTAAGGTTAATTTAGACGAGGTTACGTGCCCGCACGTAACCTCGTTTAAATTAACGAATCTGTTCCATAAAATAGTTCACCATGTTCTCTCTTGATATTGTAGCTATTGTCTTCTCTTAGTTCGTAATCAGTAGAATAATCATTATTCCATTTTGAGTCATACACAATGATTACTGGTGTGTCTTCAACAGGCTCAGTATGCTTTTCATCTTTAGTATTATTTGGTTTATTGATTGTTTGATCAATTGTAGTAGCGATTGCTGGTGCTTTTTTTTCATTGATTCATCTTTATATTCCGTGGTGATATTTTCTAACAGTTCTCTTTTTATTTTTTTGGTAATTTCAATGTGTTTTATCAAATTATTTTTACGAAGGTAACAGTTTCGGCTCGTAGACAAGATATGGTTTACGATATTAGTAGAAGAGTGGGCCTTTCTTTTTTTGACCTTCCGTTGAATGCTAATACCCGAAAGCTTTGTCCTCTATCATCAACTATTATTTTTATGTTGGTATTCTCTTTGAGTGCAATCATCTCTGGAGATCTCAATCTCGCATATCCACCATCATAAGAGTTGAATTTTTTCGGTACTCCAAAGAAATTTAATTCCTTATTGTCATGACAATGCATGCATACATTTGTAATAGTGCTACCACTTGTACTTGTTTCATAGTTTAAATACTTCTCCTTGCGGGATTCAATGCTACAATAACATTGTCATGTGAACACACTTTATTAAAATGCTCCATCTTCACTTTTTTTTATAGATATGACTTATGTGTTTATCGTTCCACTGCGTAAAAAATACTGATTTAATACATGCAATAGACTAGGCACGGTTGCCACCCTGACCTGGAAGAATTTACTAAATCGGAGAGAAAAAATTTACTAAATCGCATCTGTTTTTACTAAATGCTCAAAAAAAATTTTTGCGCGTGCGGCTACGCCACAGGCACACCATCAACCATTGATATTTACTATAGGAATATAATCATTACGATTTTCACAAATTTTTTTCTTTTTTCTTCTTTTTTTCTGTTTTTTTCTTATCTTTCGTTTTCATAGTATGATTGAAAATTCCGGAAACCTACAAGTTCAAAAATCCTTTTTTTGGATTATTTGGATGTACTAATGGATATGCTTCATATTCCAGACGCGGTCTATCTATGCAAGACGTCAAACAACAGTCTGGAATCTTGGATTCTGGAAACTCTGCTGTTGAAGCCCGGCTTTAAATTTGTCAATATTCTTCAGGTCATAGAATTCAGATATATTGAAAAAGTGAAAACCAATCAACGAAGACAAACAGCTACAATTCATCACGAAGCAATTCAGGCGATGAAGTGCTAAGAATCTGAGGTGTTTTTGAAAGTGACGGCTTTTGAAATTTGTCCCCCAGTTTCCGTTTTTAGGTTTGAAATCTAAACCCTTCAATTTTACATTTTTAGGAGGAAATTTGCCAGTTTTAAAACACTAATTGGACTGGTCTTTAAATTTGGGATATGCTGATTGCACTTAAAAGTCTGGCAGATTTTAAAGCAATTAATTTATGATTTTTTTTAAACTGTTTTTTTTCTAGATTCTTTCTCGTTCGTATTCTAGGGAATCAAAAACTAATTTAATCTATTTCACTTCAAAACGGAAACGACGTAATCGGCTACCGGTTTAGTTGAAAAATTATGTAAGTTAAAAAGTACACCTCAAATTGGACTAGGGCTGCCAAGAAAAAGAAAACTTATATAACATACAATAATTAGTTTAAAAAATACCATTTTGTCAATAGTCTTCAGACTTCAGGTCAGGTGAATTATACAAATTTAATAGTAAAAAGAAAAACGTGTAGTCATAATTAAAAAAGTTGCACTTAAAAGGCTTTACTCGTCCTCGTCCTCATCCGAATTTAAAGCATCGACTAGTGTTACATTCTGACTCATTCTGACTCCACCTGTTTCCATTTCTTGGTAGCCCGAGTCAAATCGCTGGGGATCACCCTGTCATGGACTCCACTTGACGACCTGAGGACAAGTTGCTTTGTTTTCATAAGGGCCGAAACAGTCGAGACATTTAGCTTATACCAATTTTCGGTTTTTATGACGGACAAAATCGAAAACTGTCTCTCTGCTTCAGCACTTGAATTGGGCAAGCTGCAGAGAGTCAGAAAGAACTTTGGTAAGTATGGAAACAGTTCATTTCCAGCAGCGTCTTTAAAAAGGGACAAAGCTTTCCAAAATTTCGAGGGATTTTCGAGGCTCAACTGTGAAACGTGACGGAGAATCGTTTTCCTCCGAGATCGTTTTCTTCCGTTTAATTAACGCAAACTCAAGTTTGCGTTAGTTAAACTTGCTCACAACCCATGTTTATTGGATCAACCTATTTTGCCCCCCCCCCCCTAAAATATTTTTTTTCCGGATCAATCTATTTTAACCCCCCCCCCCCTGGATCCGCCCCTGTGCAGACTGAAACCATATATCGTCTTATTCAGAAGAGAAGAAGCACTCAAGTTCACAGCATTCACTTAACACAGTGGTCAGCCGCCATTTTAGTTAAGAGACTCAAATATAAGCAATGGGACGATTATTTAATATCTACAATAAATGTTTATTGATGTATCAAACCTATATCATAGCTTTGAACCTTGACTCAATTACGAGTGCCCCGCCCGCAATTGCCCCTACCCACAAATATTACTATTTACGTTATTTCTACCCTAGGATGAAAGGATGATAAATTTTCTATCTACAAGTAAAATGAATCATTTTATGCAATTCTGAAAAAAAAAAAAAACTTTTACTGCTTTCAAAGTTTGGTAACTATAATTTTTTGGCATATTATGGAGTGATAACTGTTTCTTAACACGTATATATATATATATATATATATATATATATATATATATATATATATATATATATATATATATATATATATATATATATATATATATATATATATATATATATATATATATATATATATATATATATATATATATATATATATATATATATATATATATATATATATATATATATATATATATATATATATATATATATATATATATATATATATATATATATATATATATATATATATATATATATATATATATAAACATATATATAAAAATATATATATATATATATATATATATATATATATATATATATATATATATATATATATATATATATATATATATATATATATATATATATATATATAAAATATATATATACATATTTATATATATATATATATATATTATATATATATATATAAATATACTTGGTAAAACCACCAAGTTCATTTTGAATTTCTGTCGTGAAATGCAAGAGTTGGAATATTTCAGTAGTGTTTTGTTGTGCTTTACCTTGTCAAAGTTACATTCTGTTGATTTTCCTAGTTCATTTTGAATTTCTTTCATTGAAATGCAAGAGTTGGAATATTTCAGTAGTGTTTTGTTGTGCTTTACCTTATCACAGTTACATTCTCTTAATTTTTCAAGGTTCATTTTGAATTTCTTTCGTGAAATGCAAGAATTGGAATATTTCAGTAGTGTCATGTCGTGGTTTACCTTATCAAAGCTACATTATCATGATTTTTAAAAGTTCATTTTGAATTTCTGTCGTGAAATGCAAGAGTTGGAATATTTCAGTAGTGACCTGTTGTGCTTTACCTTGTCACAGTTACATTCTCTTGATTTTTCGAAGTTCATTTCGAATTTCAGTCGTGAAATGCAAGAGTTGGAATACTTCAGTAGTGTTTTGTTTTGCTTTACCTTGTCACAGTTACATTCTGTTGATTTTCATAGTTCATTTTGATTTTCTTTCATTGAAATGCAAGAGTTGGAATATTTCAGTAGTGTTTTGTTGTGCTTTACCTTGTCACATTTACATTCTCTTAATTTTTCAAAGTTCATTTTGAATTTCTTTCGTGAAATGCAAGAATTGGAATATTTCAGTAGTGTCTTGTCGTGGTTTACCTTGTCACAGCTACATTCTCATGATTTTTCAAAGTTCATCTTGAATATTCTGTCGTGAAATGCAAGAGTTGGAATATTTCAGAAGTGTTTTGTTGTGCTTTACCTTGTCACAGTTACATTCTGTTGATTTTCATAGTTCATTTTGTATTTCTTTCATTGAAATGCAAGAGTTGGAATATTTCAGTAGTGTTTTGTTGTGCTTTACCTTGTCACAGTTACATTCGCTTAATTTTTCAAAGTTCATTTTGAATTTCTTTCGTGAAATGCAAGAAATGGAATATTTCAGTAGTGTCTTATCGTGGTTTACCTTGTCACAGCTACATTCTCATGATTTTTCAAAGTTCATCTTGAATTTCTGTCGTGAAATGCAAGAGTTTGAATCTTTCAGTAGTGTTTCGTTGTGCTTTACCTTGTCACAGTTACATTCTGTTGATTTTCATAATTCATTTTGAATTTTTTTCATTTAAATGCAAGAGTTGGAATATTTCAGTTGTGTTTTGTTGTGCTTTACCTTGTCACAGTTACATTCTGTTGATTTTCATAGTTCATTTTGAATTTCTGTCGTGAAATGCAAGAGTTGGAATATTTCAGCAGAGTAATGTTCTGCTTTACATTGTCACAGTTACATTCTGTTGATTTTCATAGTTCATTTTGAATTTCTATCATTGAAAAACAAGAGCTGGAATATTTCAATAGTGTGTTGTTGTGATTTACCTTGTCACAGTTACATTCTCTTAATTTTCAAAGTTCGTTTTGAATTTCTTTCGTGAAATGCAAGAATTGAAATATTTCAGTAGTGTCGTATTGTGGTTTACCTTGTCACAGCTACATTCTCATGATTTTTCAAAGTTCATCTTGAATTTCTGTAGTGAAATTCAAGAGTTAGAATCTTTCAGTAGTGTTTTGTTGTGCTTTACCTTGTCACAGTTACATTCTTTTGATTTTCATAATTCATTTTGAATTTCTTTCATTAAAATGCAAGAGTTGGAATATTTCAGTAGTGTTTTTTTGTGCTTTACCTTGTCACAGTTACATTCTGTTGATTTTCATAGTTCATCTTGAATTTATTTCATGAAATGCAAAAATTGGAATATTTCAGTAGTGTCTTGTCGTGGTTTACCTTGTCACAGCTACATTCTCATGATTTTTCAAAGTTCATCTTGAATTTCTGTCGTGAAATGCAAGAGTTGGAATATTTCAGTAGTGATTTGTTGTGCTACCTTGTCACAGTTACATTCTCCTCATTTTTCGAAGTTCATTTTGAATTTCTGTCGTGAAATGCAAGAGTTGGAATATCTCAGTAGTGTTTTGTTGTGCTTTACCTTGTCACAGTTACATTCTGTTTATTTTTATAGTTCATTTTGAATTTCTTTCATTGAAATGCAAGAGTTAGAATATTTCAGTAGTGTTTTGTTGTGCTACCTTGTCACAGTTACATTCTCTTGATTGTTCGAAGCTCATTTTGAACTTCTGTCGTGAAATGCAAGAGTTTTAATTTTTCAGTAGTGTTTTGTTGTGCTTTACCTTGTCACAGTTACATTCTGTTGATTTTACTATTTCATTTTTAATTTCTATAATTGAAATTAAATAGTTATAATATTTGAGTAGTGTTGTGTTGTGCTTTACCTTATCACAGTTACATTTTCTTAATTTTTCAAAGTTCATTTTGAATTTCTTTCGTGAAATGCAAGAGTTGGAATATTTCAGTAGTGACTTGTTGTGCTTTACCTTGTCACAGTTACATTCTCTTGATTTTCATAATTCATTTTGAATTTCTTTCATTAAAATGCAAGAGTTGGAATATTTCAGTAGTGTTTTTTTGTGCTTTACCTTGTCACAGTTACATTCTCTTAATTTTTCAAAGTTCATTTTGAATTTCTTTCTAGAAATGCAAGAATTGGAATATTTAAGTAGTGTATTGTCGTGGTTTACCTTGTAACAGCTACATTCTCATGATTTTTAAAAGTTCATATTTAATTTCTTTAGTGAAATGCAAGAGTTGTAATATTTCAGTAGTGTCTTGCTGTACTTTACATTGCAACAGCTACATTCTTCTGATTTTTTGAAGTTCATTTTTAATTTATGTCGTGAAATGCAAGAGTTGGAATATTTCAGTAGTGTTTTATTGTGCTTTACATTGTCACAGTTACATTCTGTTGATTTTCATAGTTAATTTTGAATTTCTTTCATTGAAATGCAAGAGTTGGAATATTTCAGTAGTGTTTTGTTGTGCTACCTTGTCACTGTTACATTCTCTTGATTGTTCGAAGTTCATTTTGAACTTTTGTCGTGAAATGCAAGAGTTGGAATATTTCAGTAGTGTTTTGTTGTGATTTACCTTGTCACAGTTACATTCTGTTGATTTTCATAGTTCATTTTGAATTTCTTTCATTGAAATGCAAGAGTTGGAATATTTCAGTAGTTTTTTGTTGTGCTTTACCTTGTCAGAGTTACATTCTCTTAATTTTTCAAAGTTCATTTTGAATTTCTTTCGTGAAATGCAAGAATTGGAATATTTCAGTAGTGTCATGTCGTGGTTTACCTTATCACAGCTACATTCTCATGATTTTTCAAAGTTCATTTTGAATTTCTGTCGTGAAATGCAAGAGTTGGAATATTTCAGTAGTGACTTGTTGTGCTTTACCTTGTCACAGTTACATTCTCTTGATTTTTCGAAGTTCATTTTGAATTTCTGTCGTGAAATGCAAGAGTTGGAATATTTCAGTAGTGTTTTGTTGTGCTTTACCTTGTCACAGTTACATTCTGTTTATTTTAATAGTTGATTTTGAATTTCTTTCATTGAAATGCAAGAGTTGGAATATTTCAGTAGTGTTTTGTTGTGCTTTACCTTGTCACAGTTACATTCTCTTAATTTTTCAAAGTTCATTTTGAATTTCTTTTGTGAAATGCAAGAGTTGGAATATTTAAGTAGTGTCTTGTTGGGCTTCACCTTTTCAGAGCTACAGTCTCCTGATTTTTCAAAGTTCCTTTTTGATTTATTTCGTGAAATGCAAGAGCTGGAACATTTCAGTAGTGTTTTGTTGTGCTTAACTTGTCACAGGTACATTCTGTTGATTTTCATAGTTCATTTTGAATTTCTTTCATTGAAATGCAAGAGTTGGAATATTTCAGTAGTGTTTTGTTGGGCTTTACCTTGTCACAGTTACATTCTCTTAATTTTTCAAAGTTCATTTTGAATTTCTTTCGTGAAATGCAATAATTGGAATATTTCAGTAGTGTCTTGTCGTGGTTTACCTTGTCACAGCTACATTCTCATGATTTTTCAAAGTTCATTTTGAATTTCTGTCGTGAAATGCAAGAGTTTGAATATTTCAGTAGTGTTTTGTTGTGCTTTACCTTGTCACAGTTACATTCTGTTGATTTTCAAAATTCATTTTGAATTTCTATCATTGAAATGCAAGAATTGGAATATTTCAGTAGTGTTTTGTTGTGCTTTACCTTGTCACAGTTACATTCTGTTGATTTTCATAGTTCATTTTGAATTTCTTTCATGAAATGCAAAAATTGGAATATTTCAGTAGTGTCTTGTCGTGGTTTAACTTGTAACAGCTACATTCTCATGATTTTTCAAAGTTCATCTTGAATTTTTGTCGTGAAATGCAAGAGTTGGAATATTTCAGTAGTGATTTGTTGTGCTTTACCTTGTCACAGTTACATTCTCTTGATTTTTCGAAGTTCATTTTGAATTTCTGTCGTGAAATGCAAGAGTTGGAATATTTCAGTAGTGTTTTGTTGTGCTTTACCTTGTCACAGTTACATTCTGTTGATTTTCATAGTTCATTTTGAATTTCTTTCATTGAAATGCAAGAGTTGTAATATTTCAGTAGTGTTTTGTTGTGCTACCTTGTCACAGTTACATTCTCTTGATTGTTCGAAGTTCATTTTGAATTTTTGTCGTGAAATGCAAGAGTTGGAATATTTCAGTAGTGTTTTGTTGTGCTTTACCTTGTCACAGTTACATTCTGTTGATTTTCCTATTTCATTTTGTATTTCTTTAATTGAAATGCAAGAGTTGGAATATTTCAGTAGTGTTTTGTTGTGCTTTACCTTGTCACAGTTACATTCTCTTAATTTTTCAAAGTTCATTTTGAATTTCTTTCGTGAAATGCAAGAATTGAAATATTTCAGTAGTGTCATGTCGTGGTTTACCTTATCACAGCTACATTTTCATGATTTTTCAAAGTTCATTTTGAATTTCTGTCGTGAAATGCAAAAGTTGGAATATTTCAGTAGTGACTTGTTGTGCTTTACCTTGTCACAGTTACATTCTCTCGATTTTTCGAAGTTCTTTTTGAATTTCTTTCGGGAAATGCAAGACTTGAAATATTTCAGTAGTGTTTTGTTGTGCTTTACCTTGTCACAGTTACATTCTGTTGATTTTCATAGTTCATTTTGTATTTCTTTTATTGAAATGCAAGAGTTGGAATATTTCAGTAGTGTTTTGTTGTGCTTTACCTTGTCACAGTTACATTCTCTTAATTTTTCAAAGTTCATTTTGAATTTCTTTCGTGAAATGCAAGAATTGGAATATTTCAGTAGTGTCTTGTTGTGGTTTACCTTTTCACAGCTACATTCTCTTGATTTTTCAAAGTTCATCTTGAATTTCTGTCGTGAAATGCAATAGTTGGAATATTTCAGTAGTGACTTGTTGTGCTTTACCTTGTCACAGCTACATTCTCTTGATTTTTCGAAGTTCATTTTGAATTTCTGTCGTGAAATGCAAGAGTTGGAATATTTCCGTAGTCTTTTGTTGTGCTTTACCTTGTCACAGTTACATTCTGTTGATTTTCATAGTTCATTTTGAATTTCTTTCATTGAAATGCAAGAGTTGGAATATTTTAGCAGTGTTTTGTTGTGCTTTACCTTGTCACAGTTACATTCTCTTAATTTTTCAAAGTTCATTTTGAATTTCTTTCGTGAAATGCAAGAATTGGAATATTTCAGTAGTGTCTTGTCGTGGTTTTACCTTGTCACAGCTACATTCTCATGATTTTTCAAAGTTCATTTTGGATTTCTTTCGTTGAAATGCAAGAGTTGGAATATTTCAGTAGTGACTTGTTGTGCTTTACCTTGTCACAGTTACATTCTCTTGATTTTTCGAAGTTCATTTTGAATTTCTGTCGTGAAATGCAAGAGTTGGAATATTTAAGTAGAGTTTTGTTGTGCTTTACCTTGTCACAGTTACATTATTTTTATATTCATAGTTCATTTTGAATTTCTTTCATTGAAATGCAAGAGTTGGAATATTTCAATAGTGTTTTGTGGTGTTTTACCTTGTCACAGTTACATTCTCTTAATTTTTCAAAGTTCATTTTGAATTTCTTTCGTGAAATGCAAGAATTGGAATATCGTTTCTTCAACTGAAAGTAAGGAGCAACATCAAAACTTAAACCTTGGATACACAATACAGATACTTTACGTGCGCGCTAGGTACAGATACTTAGAGGTTACGTGCGCGCACCTAACCTCGGCTAAAATAACCATAAAAAATTAAAAAAATCAATTTCGACTGTGCATATTTTATTAAACATATACGACAATTGATGCAGAAAAAGCATAGAGTTTGTTACTTACTTACTTACATTTTTTTCCATAATTTCTTGAATTAAATTTCTGTATTGTGCATCCAAATGGAGAATTCAAGAAAGAGTTTGTTACTTACTTGCGATTTTTTCATAATTTCTTGAATAAAGTTTCTGTATTGTGTATCCAAGGTTTAAGTTTTGATGTTGCTCCTTACTTTCAGTTGAAGAAACGATATTCCAATTCTTGCATTTCACGAAAGAAATTCAAAATGAACTTTGAAAAATTACGAGAATGTAACTGTGACAAGGTAAAGCACAACAAAACACTAGTGAAATATTCCAACTCTTGCATTTCAATGAAAGAAATTCAAAATGAACTATGAAAATCAATAGAATGTAACTGTGACAAGGTAAAGCACAACAAGTCACTACTGAAATATTCCAAGTCTTGCATTTCACGACAGAAATTCAAAATGAACTTTGAAAAATCATGAGATTGTAGCTGTGACAAGGTAAACCACGACAAGACACTACTGAAATATTCCAATTCTTGAATTTCAAGAAAGAAATTCAAAATGAACTTTGAAAAATTAAGAGAATGTAACTGTGACAAGCTAAAGCACAACAAAACACTACTGAAATATTCGAACTCTTGCATTTCACGACAGAAATTCAAAATGAACTTCGAAAAATCAAGAGAATGTAGCTGTGACAAGGTAAAACCACGACAAGACACTACTGAAATACTCCAATTCTTGCATTTCACGAAAGAAATTCAAAATGAACTTTGAAATATTAAGAGAATGTATCTGTGACAAGGTAAAGCACAACTAAACTCTACTGAAATATTCCAACTCTTGCATTTCAATTAATTAATTAAAAATTAAATTATTAAAATCAAGAGAATGTAACTGTGACAAGGTAAAGCACAACAAAACACTACTGAAATATTCCAACTCTTGTATTTAACGACAGAAATTCGAAATGAACTTAAAAAAATCAAGAGAATGTAACTGTGACAAGGTAAAGTACAATAAGTCACTACTGAAATATTTCAACTCTTGCATTTCACGACAGAAATTCAAGATGAACTTTGAAAAATCAGGAGAATGTCGCTGTGACAAGGTAGACCACAACAAGACACTACTGAAATATTCCAATTCTGACATTTCGCGAAAGAAATTCAAAATGAACTTTTGAAAAATTAAGAGAATGTAACTGTGACAAGGTAAAGCACAACAAAACACTACTGAAATATTCCAACTCTTGCATTTCAATGAAAGAAATTCAAAATGAACTATGAAAATCCTCAAAATGTGACTGTGAAAATGTAAAGCACAACAAAATACTACTGAAGTATTACAACTCTTTCATATCATGACATAAATTCAAAATTAACTTCAACAAATCAAAAGACTGGAGTTGTGGCAATGTAAAGCACAACAAGACACTACTGAAATAGTCCAACTCTTGCATTTCACGAAAGAAATTCAAGATAAACTTTGAATAATCATGAGAATGTAGCTGTGACAAAGTAAACCACGACAAGACACTACTGAAATATTCCAATTCTTGCATTTCACGAAAGAAATTCAAAATGAACTTTGAAAATTTAAGAGAATGTAACTGTGACAAGGTAAAGCACAACAAAACACTACTGAAATATTCCAACACTTGCATTTCAATGAAATAAATTCAAAATGAATTATGAAAATCAACAGAATGTAACTGTAACAAGGTAAAGCACAACAAAACACTACTGAAATATTCAAACTCTTGCATTTCACGACAGAAATTCAAAATGAACTTCTAAAAATAAAGAGAATGTAACTGTGACAAGGTAAAGCATAACAAGTCACTACTGAAATATTCCAACTCATGCCTTTCACGACAGAAATTCAAAATGAACTTTGAAAAATCATGAGAATGTAACTGTGACAAGGTAAAGCACAACAAGTCACTACTGGAATATTCCAACTCTTGCATTTCACGACAGAAATTCAAAATGAACTTTCATGAAAAATCATGAGAATGTAGCTGTGACAAGGTAAACCACGACAAGACACTACTGAAATATTCCAATTCTTGCATTTCACGAAAGAAATTCAAAATGAACTTTGAAAAATTAAGAGAATGTAACTGTGACAAGGTAAAGCACAACAAAACACTACTGAAATATTCCAACTCTTGCATTTCAATGAAAGAAATTCAAAATGAACTATGAAAATCAACAGAATGTAACTGTGACAAGGTAAAGCATAACAAAACTCTACAGAAATATTCCAACTCTTTCAATTCAAGAAATAAATTCAAAATGAACTTCTAAAAATAAAGAGAATGTAACTGTGACAAGGTAAAGCACAACAAGTCACTACTGAAATATTCCAACTCTTGCATTTCAACGAAAGAAATCCAAAATGAACTTTGAAAAATCATGAGAATGTAGCTGTGACATGGTAAACCACGACAAGACACTACTGAAATATTCCAATTCTTGCATTTCAAGAAAGAAATTCAATATGAACTTTGAAAAATTAAGAGAATGTAACTGTGACAAGGTAAAGCACAACAAAACACTACTGAAATATTCCAACTCTTGCATTTCAATGAAAGAAATACAAAATGAACTATTAAAATCAACAGAATGTCACTGTGACAAGGTAAAGCACAACAACACACTATTGAAATATTCCAACTCTTGCATTTTACGACAGAAATTCAAAATAAACTTCAAAAAATCAAGAGAATGTAACTGTGACAAGGAAAAGCACTTCAAGTCACTACTGAAATATTCCAACTCTTGCATTTCACGACCGAAATTCAAAATGAACTTTGAAAAATCATGAGAATGTAGCTGTGACAAGGTAAACCACGACATGACATTACTGAAATATTCAAATTCTTGCATTTCACGAGAGAAATTCAAAATGAACTTTGAAAAATTAAGAGAATGTAACTGTGACAAGGTAAAGCACAACAAAACACTACTGAAATATTCCAACTCTTGCATTTCAATGAAAGAAATTCAAAATGAACTATGAAAATCAACAGAATGTAACTGTGACAAGGTAAAGCACAACAAAACACTACTGAAATATTCCAACTCTTGCTTTTCACGACAGAAATTCAAAGTGAAATTCGAAAAATCAAGAGAATGTAACTGTGACAAGGTAAAGCACAACAAGTCACTACTGAAATATTCCAAGTCTTGCATTTCAACGAAAGGAATCCAAAATGAACTTTGAAAAATCATGAGAATGTAGCTGTGACAAGGTAAACCACGACAAGACATTACTGAAATATTCCAATTCTTGCATTTCGCGAAAGAAATTCAGAATAAACTTTGAAAAATTAAGAGAATGTAACTGTGACAAGGTATAGCACAACAAAACACTACTGAAATATTCCAACTCTTGCATTTTACGACAGAAATTCAAAATGAACTTCGAAAAATCAAGAGAATGTAAGTGTGACAAGGTAAAGCACAACAAGTCACTACTGAAATATTCCAACTCTAGCATTTCACGACAGAAATTCAAAATGAACTTTGAAAAATCATGAGAATGTAGCTGTGGCAAGGTAAACCACGACAAGACACTACTTAAATATTCCAATTCTTGAATTTCACGAAAGAAATTCAAAATGAACTTTGAAAAATTAAGAGAATGTAACTGTGACAAGGTAAACCACAAAAAAAAACTACTGAAATATTCCAACTCTTGCATTTCAATGAAAGAAATACAAAACGAACTATGAAAATCAACAGAATGTAACTGTGAAAAGGTAAAGCACAACAAAACAATACTGAAATATCCCAACTCTTGCATTTCTACGTAAGGAATCCAAAATGAACTTTGAAAAATCAATAGAATATAACTCTGACTAGGTAAAGCACAACAAAACACTAGTGAAATATTCCAACTCTTGCATTTCAATGAAAGAAATTCAAAATGAACAATGAAAATCAACAGAATGTAGCTGTGACAAGGTAAAGCTGTGGATTTCCACCATTCAGGCTGGTGAACTAAGACCCCAATACTGAGCTAGTGGATTTCCACCATTCAGGCTGGTGGACTAAGATCCCAATACTGAGCTAGTGGATTTCCATCATTCAGGCTGGTGGACTAAGACCCCAATACTGAGCTAGTGGATTTCCACCATTCGGGCTGGTGGACTAAGACCCCAATACTGAGCTAGTGGATTTCCACCATTCAGGCTGGTGGACTTAGACCCCAATTTTCCAACTCTTGCATTTCACGACAGAAATTCAAAATGAACTTCGAAAAAGCAAGAGAATGTAACTGTGACAAGGTAAAGCACTTCAAGTCACTACTGAAATATTCCAACTCTTGCATTTCACGACAGAAATTCCAAATGAACTTTGAAAAATCATGAGAATGTAGCTGTGACAAGGTAGACCACGACAAGACACTACTGAAATATTCCAATTCTGGCATTTCACGAAAGAAATTCAAAAATGAACTTTAAAAAATTAAGAGAATGTGATTGTGACAAGGTAAAGCACAACAAAACACTACTGAAATATTCCAACTCTTGCCTTTCAATGTAAGAAATTCAAAATGAACTATGAAAATCAACAGAATGTAACTGTGACAAGGTAAAGCACAACAAAACATTACTGAAATATTCAAACTCTTGCATTACACAACAGAAATTCAAAATGAACTTCGAAAAAACACATTCTAAAATCATCTTTTAAAATGTCTCTAACTGTTTCGCCGAAATGTCTAAAACGGTTTCGCCCAAATGATGATTTTGATAACACTGCGTTGTAACATTTTAAATTATTAAGAGTCTTTTTTCCTGTGTTAATATATCTCTCTTCATCTAAGATAAAACATCTGGTTATTTGAAACCCACTTTGTAACGAGCGATTAACATTCAAATTAAACCTGTCGGATTAATATTCAACCTTCCCGATGGCTTATTTTGATAAAGGATTAAATATGCACAAAGCTAAGTGCAAAAACATATCCCAGTTTAAGAACGTTTGTTCAATCATCAACTTTGATATAGTGATTTGTTTATATAGAGTTTGTTTAAAGAAATAATGGATTTTTGCATTAGAAAACATCTTGCTTAAAAGAGAAATTACAGGTAAGGTTTTATAAATCTATAGAAAAGTATGATAAGCTATTTGCTACTTCTGTGTTATAATCACTCTTTTATATAGTGCTAATTTGGTTAATGGTAATGAAAGAAAATGAAATAGGATTATTATAGAATAGTTTAGAAACAAATTTAAGTTTTACTCATCAAAAGTTACGTCCTTGAGAAAATTTTCCTTATTTTTGATAATACGGAAAGAAAAAAAATTATATATATTTACAAATTTTGACTGCACAATCTCCTAGAATAGCATGGGAGGGAACATAAGCCCTTAAAATAGCATGGGAGGGAACATAAGCTCCTAGAATATCATGGGAGGGAACATAAGCCTTTTAATAGCATAGGAAGGAACATAAGCTCCTAGAATAGCATGGGAGAGAACATAAGCCCTTAAAATAGCATGGGAGGGAACATAAGCCCTTGTAATAGCATAGGAAGAAACATAAACTCCTAGAATAGCATGGGGGGGAACATAAACCCTTAAAATAGCATGGGAGGGAACATAAGCCCTTATATTAGCATAGGATGGAACATAAGCTCCTAGAATAGCATGGGAGGGAACATAAGCCCTTAAAATAGCATGGGAGGGAACATAAGCCCTTGTAATAGCATAGGAAGGAACATAAGCCCTTGTAATAGCACAGGAAGGAACATAAGCTCCTAGAATAGCATTGGAGGAACCCAAATCCATAAGTACATGCTCTGGAAAGGTACCAAGGAACATAAGGCAAGCAAATAACACCAGAAGGAACATAATCGGCTAGAATTCAATAGATACTTACTACTAACATAAATGATGGATGCTGTAAAAGTGTCAAAAGCAGATGGTAAACACACAGGTTTTTTTCACAGTGAAAAGAGGTCAACGGGATCACAAGAACTGACACTGGGGGGGGGGAGAATTACCCCCAGAATTCCCCCCAATCCCTAGATATCGACAAATGTTTTTCTTTTTTGTATATTCTCCGGAAGATACCCTATTTTTGGTATTTCAATCGGAAATATTCCAAAAAATTCCCCTCCCCCAATATTTTGAAAAATACATGCTGCCCCTACCCCCCCCCCCCCGACATTTGTTTTAAATGGTGCCACCGTCACAGGCGTCTGTACAGAATGTAGCTCTGAACAGAGGTAGGTAGGGGGAGGACTTTTTGTAGCCTTGGTGGCCCCAGGTGGTTTAGTACTGCAGTGAGTTGTCAATGTTTGCAGTAGTAGTAGTAGTTGCAAAGATAGAAACTCTGTATGAGGTACAGCTTCAAGAATCTTTATACTCTATAAACAATTATCATTTACCGTCGGTTATTTCAACTGATTGACACAGTATAGTTTTTTGATCGTTTAGAAAAGGGGCTAATGTTTTATTCCATTTTGGGAACGCAACTACAAGCAATACGCTCACACTGTCTTTTATTCTTTAATTGAAGGTAGTATTGAAATTCATCGTCTGTGTAAACTAAGTTTCCATGTCAATCTTCTGACTGGTTAATTCAGCTTATTCTAATCCTCAGTAGTTGAAACGGGTAATGTGGAAACAAAAACGTACTTTTTACGAATATGTGTGCTCTACAGTGGCGCTATTTCGTCAAAATCCTGGGGGGGGGGGGGGGCAATGTTGGATCCAATTTTCCTACATCAAGTGAAAATGACAGTGAAAGATGAGTCATATAGTACCATAAAGGCAAAGATATACTAAAGAAAACTGACCTGTTTCTCTGGATGTTTGAATTATGCAGGCTTATCTTAGTTTTGACAAAATTTTTTGTAGAAACTATATTTCAGCCGGAGGGGGGGGGGAAACTGGAGTCGCGGGGAGCAAACTGGGGTATAAAGGAGGCACAGTAACCCCTCCCCCCTGCTCCATAGTAAATTACACCCCTGGTGCTTTACCACAGACTGTCTGTAATCCCGTTGGGTTTCAAAGGTACGGCAAGGTTTTCTTATGTAACTAACGCAATCAAACGGTGAACAGTAAACAATACATAGTGCAAAAGAGGCTTTTTTGAAGATACTAGCGCTCTATAAACTTTTAAGTGATTACTGGAAGCACAGAACAAGCGCAACTGCAATCTGTAACGGTACCAAAAACATACTCATGTGGCTCACTGCTACATATGCTAGATAGCCCTTACCTGTGAAATCAACAACTGGTCTAGTTTTATTCATTCCTGTTCTGGACTCTTCGGTATTGCTACTATCTAAAGCATCAATTAGGACTTGTCTGACCATACGCTTTAAAGAAGAAGCTGATACTGTGTCTCCTCCTCCTCCCAAAGAGCTGCCCAGCATTTCAGCATTCTAGAAAAAACTACAGATTCAGAAAAAGTGGGTTTCAAAAAGCCCAATAATGTTAAATTTCACGCCTAGCGTAGCACTTGTCCACGCTAGGGGGTATTTTGTATTTATTGTTTTTTTTAATAATCCCATTTCATTAGTAGAAGAAAATTTAAAAGAAATTTTATAAGACAAATGCAAGCGTCATTTTCAACCTTAAGAGATTTCTTATCCAAGTCAATACAAATCTGCATTGAGGAGTCATTATTAAACTGGATCAGGTCAACTGTTTTACATTTTCAAAGTACTGACGCCCTAGCACAGCTGGAAAAAAAAATTTAGTGCATTAATGCTAATTTATGCAATAACCAAGTTCAGTGCTTCAACTGACGTATTTTAACTAAACCTAAATTCTACTTGAAAAACAAACCGATTGTGGCAAAACATCCTGTTTTTCATAATAGAAATTTTTTTTTTAGCATGTTTTAAGCATTTCATTTCTAAACATATTTCATAACCAAATAATTTTTTTCATTAGTACTTGCTGAAAACATGACTCAAATTATGCTATATGAATTAAGACTGCCAATTACTCCTGTAACCTGCTATTCATCGCAACTAATAAAAGAGAAGCCAGTTTAAGATAGTCTGGGTAATCTTGTTTGAAAAACACCAAGCAAACTTAACAGTTTCACCCCTCCCGCGAATTATCATGTTGATTTCAGAGGATGTAAGAAATGAATTGAAAATAGGCAGGTTTATAATCCTCATACCTTTGAATAGCAAAGTTAAGGGAAAAATTGTGATTATTATAGTTAGGATATACTTTCACCAGACTTTTAGAGCGATATCGATCTTATGATCATGTTTCCAACACTACTTATAAATACTGGCATTCAAAAGATACTTCCCCTCAAAATTATGAACTACTTACAGAGTGAACAAAAATCGCGAAGTGGTAAACCTAGGAGCCCATATGGTCAAAATAAAAAGAAGACAGACCTGAAAATCGAAGTGAGAGCACATATCAAGATAATTCAGCATTGGATGAGGGGGTGTAGGTAAAACTTAGCTACTCTAATAGAAACAGTGAATCCAGATCATGTCGCTTGATTTTGGTTATTGTGTTAGCTCTTGATAGACAGTTATTAAGTTGTTCGTATGATAGCCAATCGGTCATACAATTGTTGATTTTTCTTATACAGTTTTAACCCAAAAAAAGGGTTCTAATTTTAGTTTAGCTAATCATAGAAGCCTAAATTTGAACACTACGCTTCTGGACCTGAACTATTTCAATACTGAACTATCTATACACGATTCTAGAAGTAAAGTTGAAGCAACAAAATCAGATTTCATTATCTTTTTTGCTGAAAATCAAATATTTATTATCATCACATCCTTTTCGACATAGTTCCAAAACCTAAAAAGCCTGGGATAGAGGCAGCATGTTTTTGGATTTACTTAATAACTTCACTAGCCAATAGGTTTAGTTCCTTTCTTTCTTTTAATGGGTGGGGGAGTAAAAGGTTTTACCAAATTGCTAGTCAATTTTACAAACTTTTATTTTATTTCATCAACGATATAACATAAAACTCTTTTCTTTCCCACCTTATTGCCTGGACAAGAATTGCCTTTTGTATCTTATAACCGTAAGAATTATTTGCACAACTAATTAAAGGGTGGTAATCACCTAGTAAAGCATGCTTTGAACAGCATTGGATAGGGTTTGACACTTGAATAGTATTGGATGCTCAGTCCCATGACTTTGTCAGAAAACGGCTGAGTTTAACTAATTGTCCCTTTGTTAATTTCAATAGGTCCTATATCAATGGTAATCTATGATTTCTGCGATTATGATTACTATCAGGATCTATGATTTGTGCAGGAAATGGGTCTTTTTCTGGAAACAGCTTTTTTGCTCTTGAAAACCTCTCATCATCCATTTTGCCCTATAGAACTTGGTATGCTGGCTCCAGAAAGAGAAGTTATTGTGGAATAAATCATCCAGGTCATTCACTACTAGGAATCTTTGAACACCACATATTTCAATAACACAGGATAATTTAGAGTCCTTTAATGAGTAAATTTCAAAGTTTGGAATTGCCTTTGAAATTGTTTCTTCAATTCATTATGTTTCTTAGCAAATCGGTTCTTCATCTCATTTCAGTGATACAGTCCACTTTTTACTAGTACATCCTTGCGTTACCTCACACCTTTTGTATTTTGGTTGAGAAGGAAGCAATTGCATAGGAAGCAGTAGAGTTGTTTTTTGTTTTTTAGGAGGAGGCTCTGTTTCCTGTCCTGGAAACGTGTCTAAGCCATACCTAAATCCTATGCTTACCAATTTGAAATTACTGCAATACTTCTTTTTTGGTACTGTTGTGGTCAAATGTTATTATCTTAGTACCAAAAAGATCTCACGACCGATGAGCATGGAAGGTCATGCTCATGCTCTGATGAGCAGGATTTTATTTCGAGAGAGGGATCTGTTCGGGTAGGGGAACATTCAAAAAGAAAACCAAAATTGACATTGTATATAAAGCATTAAAATAAATCGAGATTTCAGCTCACTTTGTAGCACTTTATTTATTCTCGGTTGGTCCATAAACTTGACATATTGATTTTCTACAGTTAATTTGTCCTTTTGCACTTAGAATCAACTGATAAAATTACTAAAAATTATTGATATTACACAAGCTGGTTTTGGTGGCATCAATTGGAAGGGAGCACGGGGCACTTGCACCCTAGATTTTCCGATCATCATACCAGATTTTAAATAATAATTTTTTGGAGGTATTTCACTGAAAATGCCTTTTATTTGGTATTTTGGGGTGAACATGCCTTTTATGGGGTGAACTTTCAAAGGGAAACTTTACATGGGGGTTTCACCAGAATTCCTATACGAAATTGCTTTTATTTGACTTACTTTCTCTTTGTCAATTCAACTTTATATGTGTTTGTATTCAGGGAAAATTGCCCGGAAAATTTTTTCAAAGGGGATAAAATTTTGGGGGGGATTTCCATGGGAGAAATTCTCTATTGCGAAATTTTCCGAGGGCAAAACTTTCGATTGGGACATGATAATTTTTCCACAAGAGAAACTTTCTATTGGGACAATACTTACTTACATACTTAACTCCCATCTAAACGGGTTGGCCGATTCGGGGCTTCTCCTCTAGTGGTATCATAACAATATTTTTTGGTATGCCTCCCTGATTGTTGCAGGCCTCAGCAGTACTTGAGTGGGGTGGTCATAAAAGTTTTCCCACCAGCTCTTTGGAGGTCTTCCCCTGGGACGAGAGGCATTTATTCTTCCCTCAAAGGCCATTTTAGGCAGTTGGGCTGGAGACATACGCTGAACGTGTCCTAACCGTCGGAGCTGTTGGAGTTTCATGGTCAGCATGATGGTTTGAGGGTAATCCAAGGAGGACAGCAGTTGTCTGTTTGATACTCAGTCAAAGTAAGTGATACCACTGAGCTTCCGGAGCGATTTAGTTTCAAATGCCGCCAGTCGGTGCTTGTCATCGGCTTTTAGAGTCCATGTCCCTGCTCCATACGTTGCAATTTGAATCACTAAGGCACGGAAGAGTCAGATCTTCAGTTTTAAGGGGAGGTATTTATTTTTTCATATAGAGTGCAGTGACTTGAAGCATGCGGAGGCAAGAGCCAGGCTTCGTTTGATGTCTTTTGACGAGTCATTTGTGGATGTCAGCACACTTTTTAGGTAAGTAAATTGGTCGACCCATTCGATTTACTCACCCCGAATAGTGACTTTGGTGAGGGGGGACCAGTATCTGCATGCCATGTTACTCTCATCACCTTAGTCTTGCAGGCGTTTATCTTCATTCTAAAGAAACTAGCTGCTTTTTCGATAGCGTTTGCGCTGGCTTGGATTTCCTCTATTTTTCCATTCAGACGAATATTGCCATCAGCATATGCAAGTAGGTCAAAAAAGTATCATCCGATGACTATTTCAGTGCTATCAGGGACAAGTGCCAGCATACTGTTTAGGAATAGGCAGAAAAGAGTGGGTGGGAGGCATCCTTGGAGAACACCTGTAGAGGTAGAAAACTCCTGTGTGAGTCCTTCACTAGTCTGCACCATGCTTCTCACCTTCTCGTCCTTATAATATCGATAATATCAGAGGGAATTCTGTGGTGAGCCAAGATCAGATCAGAGACCATTTCGCCAGATTAGGTCAAAGGCTTGCTTAAAGTCGATGAACAGTTGGTACAACTCTTTACCGAATTCCAAATATCGTTCCATGATTTGTTTAATGACAAATATTTGGTCTATAGTGGATCTATTCTGACTGAATCCAGCTTAATACTCAGGTATAAGATGTCTTGTCTAGGAGTGGTTCCTCATTTATTTGTGCTGGAAACTTCTGAAGGACTCCAGGATCTGGATTTACTGTAAGATTTGCCTTTTCTTGGAAATGCTCTTTCCAACAATCTCAAATTTTAGCACTATAGGTAATTTTGTGCCCATTTTTATCCTAGATCCAGGCACTTTGTATCTTTATAATTTGCTAGCTCATTTGCACGTTTACACCATAAGGTGTGAGTTACCTCTTTGGAAGTCGTCTTTGCACTGCTGACACTTTTTGGTTATCATGTCTTTAAAAGCCTGAAGAGTTCTCTTCTCGATTTGGCGTTTCAGTTGCTTGAACCTATCCTTGAACCTCCACCGGAATCTAAAAACCTCTCTCTTTACGCTAAATTCACAAGGAATTGTATTTGTTACTGGCAAGAACAGACATTATTGAGGAGGGGGAATTTTCTATGGGGGAGATTTTCCAAGGGGAGTATTTTCTATGCCGAGGGAAGTCTCCGGATGGAAGCTTTACACTACGGAATTTATCCGAATTCCAATATGGAATTCTTTTTATTTTACTTACTTTCTTTTTACCAATTGAATTTTACGAGCGGAAATGTTCCAGAGAAATTGCCCGAGGAAAACTTTTAAAGGGGTTGAAATTATTTTGGGGATTTTTCCGTGGGGGGATTTTCTGCAGGCGAAATATTTTCTGTGAGGAGGTTTCCAAGGGAGAAACTCCCCACCCCGGCGTCAATTAGGGGGGGGGCAGGGGGGGCAAACCCCCCCCCCCCCAAGACTCTGAAAATTGCCTTTAATTTATATTTCACAGCCATTTTCTATCTTGGTTATGTGCTACATTAAACCAGCGAGACTGGCTATAGTAGAATGGCCCCTATTGACCCCACGATTCACCCCTGCTGCCACCTATAACTTTTTTTTAACCCCATATATGGGCATAGCCTCCCTAGGGAGAACACGTGGTTAATTAAAGCGATTGGGAATTTGGAACACCTGTGCTGTCAGTCATTAATCAAATTGTTTCCGGGCAAAGTTTAATAATGTCTGACTGGTACTGTCAATCATTAATCAAATTGTTTCCAGGCGAAGTTTAATAATGTCTGACAGGTGATGTCATGATTGATTGATTGACATTAAAGGGGACTTAATTTGTTGTTTCTAAAGATAATTGATTCACGAGAGGGGAATTAATTTGTTGTTTCTAAAGAGAACTGTCTCCCAGCGAATGTTTCGATCTTAGTAATGAAGAGATTGATTCACACAAGGGTTTCAAAATAATTTGAAATGCGTCATCGCAGAGATGCCAAAACAAAAGGAACATGCTGAAATTACGTTTAGGGATGATTTGGGCAAAACTGATTTAACTATTTTATGGAATTATTTTGGCGAAACTGTTAGAGACATTTTAAAAGATGATTTTAGAAGAGAATTTAAGGGTGAAACTCTGTGGTCGTTATAATACACAAGTTGTATTTTAACAGTGTCGTGAGGTCCCCTACCCCAACCCCAAAGGGTTCCGATCCCCCTACCCCAACCCCAAAGGGTTCCAATCCCCCTACCCCAACCCCGAAGGAAGCTCCGGTCCTCAAAGGTCCCCCAAGCTCCCAAAGGGCCCCCGGATCCCCAAACGCCCTCCCCGGGCCCCCAAAGGCCCTCCCCCGGTCCATCAAAGGTCCCCCAGGCTCCCAAAGGGCCCCCGGACCCCCAAAGGCCCTCCCCGGGCCCCCAAAGGCCCTTCCCCAGCCCCAAAAGGCCCTCACCAGGTCCCCAAAGGACCACCCTGCCCTAAAGCCCCCCCCAGACCCCCAAAGGACCCCCAGCACCCCAAAGGCCCCTGAGGCCCCATTTTTTAATACATTTTATGGCTTTATTATATGTTTTCAGAACAAGTTATTTTCTTAATGTCCATCCTAAACCCATTTTACTAGTTGAAGTACCCATCCTTTTCAACCACAACTTTACTATACTGATTTTTGAATGCTCCAACACCAAGCAATACTTTTCAAAGCCATTTCAGAACAAGTTCTTTTCTTAATGTCCTTCCTAAACCCATTTTACAAATTGAAGGACCCATCCTTTACACCCACAACTTTACTATACTGATTTTTGAATACTCCAACATCAAGCAACACTTTTCAAAAGGCATTTCAGAACCAGTTCTTTTCTTAATGTCCCTCCCAAACCCATTTTACAAGTTGAAGTACCCAAACTTTTCAACCAAAACATTACTTTACTGTTCTTGAATACCAAAACACCATGAAACACATTTCAAAAGACATTTCAGAGCACGTTAGTTTCTTAATATCACTTCTAGACATATTCTCCAACTTGAAGTACCCATCCTTTTCCCCAACAATTTTACTTTACAGCCTTTGAATGCTCCAACACCAAGCAATACTTTTCAAATGACATTTCAGAACCAGTTCTTTTCTTAATGTCCCTCCTAAACCCATTTTACAAGTTGAAGTATCCATCCTTTTCACCCACAACTTTACTTTACAGCTTTTGAATGCCCCAACACCTAGCAATACTTTTCAAAGGGCATTTCAGAACCAGTTCCTTTATTAATATCCCTACTAAACCCATTTTATAAGTTGAATTACCCATCCTTTTCACACAAAACATTACTTTACAGCTCTTGAAGGCCAAAACATCAAGCAATACTTTTCAATGCATTTCACAACAAGTTACTTTCTTAATGTCCCTCCTAAACCCATTTTACAAGTTGAAATATCCATCCTTTTCACCCACAACTTTACTTTACAGCTTTTGAATGCCCCAACACCAAGCAATACTTTTCAAAGGGCATTTCAGAACAAGCTATTTTCTCAATGTCCCTTCTAAACCTATTTTCCAACTTGAAGCACTTATCTTTTTCACACACAACTTTACTTTACAGTCTTTTGCATACCACAACACCAAGAAATACTTTTCAAAAGACATTTCAGAACAAGTTTTTTTCTTAATGTCATTCATAGACCAATTTTACAAGTTGAAGTACCCATCCTTTTCACCCTCAACTTTACTTTATAGCTTTTTGGATATCTCAACACCAAGCAATACCTTTCAAAAGACATTCCAGAGCAAGTTCCTTTCTTAATGTCCCTTCTAAGCCCATTTTACAAGTTGAAGCATCCTTCCTTTTCACCCACAAGTTTACTGTACAGCTTTTTGGATCGCCCAACAGCAAGAAATACATTTCAAAAGACATTTCAGAGCAACTTCTTTTCTTAATGTCCCTTCTAAAACCATTTTACAAGTTGAAGCATCCATCCTTTTCAGGCACAACTTTACTCTACATCTTTTTGGATACCTAAACACCATATATACCTTTCAAAAGGCATTTCAGAGCAAGTTCATTTCTTAAAGTCCCTTCTAAACCCATTTTCCAACTTGAAGTACCCGTCCTTTTCACCCACAACTTTACTTTACAGCTTTTTGGATATCTCAACACCAAGCAATACTTTTCAAAGGGCATTTCAGAGCAAGTTCCTTTCTTAATGTCCCCCCGAAACCAATTTTACAAGATGAAGCATTCATCCCTTTCACTCAAAACTTTACTTTAGAGCTTTTTGGATGCCTTAACACCAAGAAATACCATTCAAAAGGCATTTCAGAGCAACTTATTTTCTTAATGTCCCTTCTAAACCCAACTTTCCAACTTGAAGTACCCATCCTTTTCACCCACAACTTTACTTTACAACTTTTTGGATACCTCAACACCAAGCAATACTTTTCAAAAGGCATTTAAGAGCAAGTTTCTCTCTGAAAATCCCTCATAGACCCGTTTGACAAGTATAACCATCAATTCTTTTCATCCACAACTTTACTTTACAGCTTTTGAATGCGCCAATATCATGCAATACTTTTAAAAGATATTTCAGAACAAGTTCTTTTCATAATTTCCATTGTAAACCCATTTTACAAGTTGAAGTAACCATCCTTTTCATCCACAACTTTACTCTACAGCTTTTTGAATGCTCCAACATCAAACAATACTTTTCAAAGACATTTCAGAACAAGTTCATTTCTTAGTGACCGTCCTAAACCCATTTTACAAATTGAAGTACTCATCCTTTTCACCTAAAATTTTACTTTACAGCTTTTTTAATGCTCCAACATCAAGCAATGCTTTTCAAAGGGCATTTCAGAACAAGTTCTTTTCTTTGTGTCCCTCATCAACCCATATTACAATTTGAACTACCCAACTGTCTCAATCGGAACTATACTTCCCAGGTTTTCGAAGACCCCATACACTAAGCAATAATTTTCAAAAGTTATTTCAGAATAAGTTATTTTCTTACTGTCATTCTTAAGCCCATTTTATATGTTGAAGTTCCAAACCTTTTCACCCGCAACTATACTTTACAGCTTTTTGGATACTTCAACACCAAGAAATACTTTTCAAAAGACATTTCAGAGCAAGTTCCTTCTTCATGCTCTTTCTAAACCCATTTTATGAGTTGAAGCACCATTCATTTTCACCAAGAACTTTACTTTACAGCTTGTTGGATACCCCAACACCAAGAAATACCTTTCAAAAGACATTTCAGAGCAACATGTCTTCTTAATGTTCATTCTAAACACATTTTACAACTTGAAGCATCCTTCCCTTTCACCCTCAATTTTATTTTACAACTTTTTGGATGCCTCAACAGCAAGATATACCTTTCAAAATACATTTCAGAGCATGTTCTTTTCTTAAAATCCATTTCAAAGCACATTTCCCAACTTGCAGCACCTATCCATTTCACTCACAACTTTACTTTACAACTTTCTGAATGCTCGAAACCCAAGCAACACATTTCAAAGGTATTTCAGAGTAACTTCTTTAATAATGTCATTTCTGAACCCATTTTCCAACTTGGAATACCTATCCTTTTCACTCACAACTTTACTTTACAGCTTTTTTGATACCTCAACACCAAGAAATACTTTTCAAAAGGCATTTCAGAGCAAGTTCCTTTCTTAATGTCCCTCCTAAAACCATTTTACAAGTTGAAGGATCCATCCATTTCACCCACAACTTTACTTTACAGGTTTTTGGATACCTCAAAACCAAAATATACCTTTCAAAAAGGATATCTGAGCAACCGTTTTTCTGAATGTCCTTTCTAAACCTATTTTTCAAGTTGAAATACCCGTCTTTTTCGCCCCAACTTTACTTTACGACTTTTTTCCACACTCAAACATCAAGCAATACTTTTCAAAAGGCTCTATTATATTTTTTCAGAACAAGTTTTTCTTAATGTCCTTCATAAACCAATTTTACAAGCTGAAGTAGTTATCTTTTTCACCACAACTTTATTTTACGACTTTTTGAAACCTCAAGATCAAGCAATGCTTTTCAAAAGGCATTTCAGAGCAAGCTCCTTTGCTAATGTCCCTCCTAAACCCAATTTAAAAGTTAAAGTACTTATCTTTTTCCCCACGACTTTACTTTACGACTTTTTTCCACACCCAAACATCAAGCAATACTTTTCAAAGATATTTCAGAGCAAGTTTTTTCATAATGTCTGTATGAAAACCCTTTTATAATTTGTACCAACCATTTTTTCCACCAGCAATTTTACACTCCGTCTTTTTGAATGCTCCAACATGAAGTAATGCTATTCTAAAGGCGTTTACGAACTAGTTCCTTTATTAGTGTCCTTCTTAAATCAATTGTACGAGTTGAAGTACCCCATCTTTTTCCTCAAAACTCTACTATAAGGCTTTTCGAATACCCCAACATCAAGCAATACTTTTCAAAAGCATTTCAGAACAAGTTCTTTTCTTAATGTCCTTCCTAAATCCATTTTACAAGTTGAAGTAGCCATCCTTCACAACCAACAACAAGCAATACTTTTCAAAAGGCATTTAAGAACAAGTTCCTTTCTTAATGTCCCTCCTAAACCCATTTTACAAGTTGAAGTACTCAACCTTTTCACCACAACTATACTTTACAACTTTTTTCTTAATGTCCCTCCTAAACCCATTTTACAAGTTGAAGTACCCAACTTTTTCACCCAAAACTATACTTCACAGCTTTTTGAATGCCCACAACACCATGCAATACTTTTCAAAGGTATTTCAGAACAAGTTATTTTCTTAATGTCCTTCCTAAACCCATTTTACAAGTTGAAGTTCCCAACCATTTCACCACAACTATACTTTACAGCATTTTGAATGCCCTATCATCATGCAGTTCGTTTCAAAGGAAGTTCATAACTACTTACGTTCAGTATGTCCCTTATAGGTACATTCTACAATTTGTAATAGCCAATATTCACACATACCCCTTTACTTTACAGCTTAGTGTTTGCTACAAACCCTATAGGAGCATTAAAAAATCAATATCTGAAAACGCTCCTGTCTAAATGTCAATCTACCCCCCATGTTACAAGATAATTTATCAATCCTCTTTAACAATACCTTTCTTTAAAACTTTTTTATTAATGCCCACCATCAGACCATTTACAATATTTAGTACAAACCTGTTAATTAAGCACATCTAATTCACTGATTTTTAAATGACCACGAAACCGAGTAATAATTTTCTAAAGGCAATTAAGAAAATGTTTTTTTTTTATTGATCCTCCTAAACCCATTTTACAAGTTGAGGTACCTATCCTTTTCACCACAACTTTTCTTTACAACTTGTGTGCGCACCACAATATTATGCAAGTTTCCACTTCAGTTCAGATTTTTTTTTTGTGCTCGTCACAATATCATGCAAGTCTCCATTTCAGTTCAGATTTTTCTCAAAGAGGGGACAAAATTTTAAATACTGTTCCAAATGTTTCCTTAGAAGATGTAAAGTTCAAGTTATCTTCTGAATTTTATTAAAGAACTTACAGTTCAATTCTAATTTCTCCAAAGAAAATAAAAATCTTCCATTTCAGTTCTTAATTTCACAAAGACAAAAGGAAATTTAAAGTTCTATTTGAAATTTCTCAATGAAGTGAAGAAAAGTTCAAGCTCTCTTCTGAATTTTCTCAATGAAAAAGAAATTAGTTTTTGATTTTTTAATAATATAAAAAGGTTCTACTTCAGTTCAGATGTTTCCCCAAAGACATAAAGTTAAAATTCTCCTCCAAATTTTTTGTAGAAGATAGAAAAAGTTACTCATTGATCGTGAATATTTCTCTATGAAGATAAGGAGCTAATTTTCTCATTGATGCAAAAAAAATTTCAAATTCTTTTCCTAACTATCCATATGAGGAGGAACAAGTTACAAATCAATTCTATTTTTTAAGAAAAATAAAAATTTTCCACTTCAGTTCAGATTTTTCTCAGAGATGGAAAAATTTTAAATTACTTTTCTAAATTTTTCATAGAAGATAGAAAAATTTTTACATTGATCATAAAAAGTTAACTCAAGTCTGAATTTTATTAAAGAACTTACAGTTCAATTCTAATTTCTCCAGAGAAAAATAAAAATTTTCCACTTCAGTTCTTAATTTCACAAAGACACAAAGAAATTTAAAGTTCTCTTCTGAATTTTCTTAGAGAAAAGAAAAAAGTTATAGTTCAATTCTAATTTTTTTCATAGAAAATAAAAAATCCCCAACAAGCATGCATAGTGAGAGAGAAATACAAAGTCGACCTGGGGGGATTTTCCGGTGAGTATGGTTAGGTTAGATTAGGTTAGGTTAGATTAAATTAGGTTAGACTAGATTAAGTTATGTTAGAGTAAGCTAGGTTGAGGCAGGTTAAGTGGGTTAGGTTAGCTAGATAGCCGGGTCTCCATGTTTAAGTTAGGTTAGGCTGGATTAAGTTATTTTAGGTTAAGTTAGCCTACGTAAGCGCGCGTACGTAGGCTAACCTAACCTAACTTAACCTAACAAAACTTAATCTAGCCAAACCTAACCTAACTTAAACATGGAGACCCGGTTAGCTGAAAGGTATTAGCTGAAAGGTTAGCTGAAAGGTATATTTGGTGTTGAGGTATCTAAAAAGCTGTAGAGTAAAGATGTGGGTGAAAAGGATGGATGCTTCAACTTGTAAAATGGTTTTAAAAGGTATCTTAAGAAAAAATTTTGCTCTGAAATGCCATTTCAAAGGTATTTCTTGCTTTCGGGAGATCCAAAAAGCTGTACAGTCAAGTTGTGGGTGAAAAGTAAGGATTCTTAAACTTGTAAAATTAGATTAAAAGATACATTAAGAAATGAACTTGCTCTGCAATGTCTTTTGAAAGGTATTTCTTGGTGTTGAGACATCTAAAAAGCTATAAATTAAAGTTGTAGGTGAAAAGGATTGGTACTTCAACTTGTAAAATGAGTCTATGAATGAAATTAAGAAAAAAAACTTGTTCTGAAATGTCTTCTGAAAATTATTTTTTGGTGTTGTGATACGCAAAAGACTGTAATGAAAAGTTGTGTGTGAAAAAGATAAAGTGCTTCAAGTTGGAAAATAGGTTTAGAAGGGACATTGAGAAAATAGCTTGTTCTGAAATGCCCTTTGAAAAGTATTGCTTGGTGTCGGGGCATTCAAAAAGCTGTAAAGTAAAGTTGTGGGTGAAAAGTATGGGTACTTCAACTTGTAAAATTGGTTTATGAGGGACATTAAGAAAAGAACTTGTTGTGAAATGCATTGAAAAGTATTACTTGGTGTTGTGGCCTTCAATAGCTGTAAAGTAATGTTGTGTGTGAAAAGGATGGGTAATTCAAGTTATAAAATGGGTTTAGGAGGGAAATTAAGAAAGGAACTTGTTCTGAAATGCCTTTTTAAAATTTTTGGTAGTTTTTGTGGCTTTCAAAAGCTGTAAAGTAAAGATGTGGGTTAAAAGTATGGGTTCTTCAACTTGTAAAATAGGTTTAGGAGGGACATTAAGAAATGACCTTGTTCTGAAATGACATTTGTAAAGTATTGCTTGGTGTTGGAGCATTCAAAAGCTGTAAATTAAAATTGTGGGTGAGAAGGATGGGTACTTCAAGTTGGAAAATAGGTTTAGAAGGGACATTAAGAAAATAGCTGGTTCTGAAATGCCTTTCGAAATTTATTGCATGGTATTTGGGCCTTCAAGAGCAGTAAAGTAATGTTGTGGTTTAAAATTGTGGGTACTTCAACTTGTAAAATGGGTTTGGGAGGGACATTAAGAAAAGAACTGGTTCTGAAATGCCTTTTGAAAAGTATTTCTTGGTGTTGGTGCATTCAAAAGCTGTAAAGTAAAGTTGTGGGTGAGAAGGATGGGTAATTCAAGTTGGAAAATAGGTTTGGAAGGGACATTAAGAAAATGACTTGTTCTGAAATGCCCTTTTAAAAGTATTTCTGAGTGTTATAGGTTTCAAAAGCTTTAAAAAATAGTTGCGGTTGAAAAGGATGGGACCTTCAACTTGTTAAATTGGTCTAATAAGTACATTGAGAAATGAACTGGTTATGAAATTCCTTTGAAAAGTATATATAGATGTTGGAGTATTCAAAATCAGTATAGTAAAGTTGTGGGTGTAAAGGATGGGTACTTCAATTTGTAAAATGGGTTTAGGAAGGACATTAAGAAAAGAACTTGTTCTGAAATGCCTTTGAAAAGTATTGCTTGGTGTTGGAGCATTCAAAAATCAGTATAGTAAAGTTGTGGGTGAAAGGGATGGGTACTTCAACTTGTAAAATGGGTTTAGGATGGACATTAAGAAAATAATTTGTTCTGAAAAGATATAATAAAGCCATAAAAAGTATTAAAAAATGGGCCTCAGGGGCCTTTGGGGGACGGGGGGTCCTTTGGGGGTCTGGGGGGCCTTTAGGGCCGGGTGGTCCTTTGGGGACCTGATGAGGGCCTTTGGGGGCTGGGGGAGGGCCTTTGGGGGCCCGGGGAGGGCCTTTGGGGGTCTGGGGGCCCTTTGGGAGCCTGGGGGACCTTTGAGGACCGGGGGGAGGGCCTTTGGGGGCCCGGGGAGGGCGTTTGGGGATCCTGGGGCCCTTCGGGAGCTTGGGGGAACTTTGAGGACCGGGGCTTCCTTCGGGGTTGGGGTAGGGGGATTGGAACCCTTTGGGGTTGGGGTAGGGGGATTGGAACCCTTTGGGGTTGGGGTAGGGGACCTCACGACACTGTTAAAATATAACTTGTGTATTATAACGACCACAGATTTTCACCCTTAAATTCTCTTCTAAAATCATCTTTTAAAATGTCTCTAACAGTTTCGCCGAAATAATTCCCTAAAATGGTTAAAACGGTTTCGCCCAAATAATCCCTAAACGTAATTTCAGCGTGTTCTTTTTGTTTTGGCATCTCTGCGCTGACACATTTCAAATTATTTGGAAACCCTTACGTGAATCAATCTCTTCATTGCTAAGATCGAAACATTCGCTCGGAGACAGTTCTCTTTAGAAACAAAAAAATTAATTCCCCTCTCGTGAATCAATTCTCTTTAGAAAAAACAAATTAATTATCCTTTAATGTCAATCAATCAATCATGTCATCACCTGTCAGATATTATTAAACTTCGCCTGGAAACAATTTGATTAATGATTGACAGTACCTGCCAGACATTATTAAACTTTGCCCGGAAACAATTTGATTAATGACTGACAGCCCAGGTGTTCCAAATTCCCAATCGCTTTAATTAACCATGTGTTCTCCCTAGGGAGGCTATGCCCATATATGGTGTTAAAAAAAGTTGTAGGTGGCAGCAGGGGTGAATCGTGGGGTCAATAGGGGCCATTCTACTGGCTATCTGGTCGTGTTTATTTGTCGCCCCTGTGCATCGTTTTGCACAGCGATTAAATAGCACATTTACTTTTTGATGACCTTGTTGTGAAATTTTCTGTCTTTCCCACTCTTGTACCACCCTAATTCTACCATTAGGAGACAATCTTGTTTTGAAATGTCTAAGAGCGCGTCTATGCTATTTTATTACCCAATCCTCGACCTGAAATGTTATTTCTGAGTAGGGTTTATTCAAAACTAAACGTCAGCTGGTCAGCATTTCTTTATTGTTTCTTGTGAAGAGTTCGTAATCAAACTAAGAGTAAAAAGCGACAACAAAATTTGGATATTTTACGGTGAAAATGCGGAAGAAACATGAAGAAACTGGTAACAATGAAAGGGCTCAAAGTGTCGGGATAGTCGAGAGAAATTCCCCCACCTGTGACAGTCATTCGGAAACAAGCGGAACAACAACTTGCTCAGGTCAACATGAAAGTTTGGTCTGCATCCCTGAACCCCTTGCGGGTTCCAGTAGCAGTAGCAGTCAAGAACCTCTCTGAGATATCTCTATGACACGACAAACCAGCTCAGCCTATTCTTGAGAGATATCCTGCTTCGACTTCTAACGGTAGGAAATTCAGTGCAAATTACTATAAGACTTATGAATGGATTAAATAATCGAAAAACTTGAATTTCGTGTTTGTTTTGCTTGCCGGCATTTTTCTATGGGGACTCTAAGGGCTGGAGAAACTGCTGGAAAAACGGCTTTCATTGAGTCAGGATTTCGCAAGTGGAAAGACAGTTCTGCTCTATTAAAGCAGCATGATGGTTCTGAAAGACACAGGCATTGTATGTTAGCATGGACGGAATTTAAGACAAATAGTACTGATACCTCGAGATCTATAGCGAATGCCTTAATTCAATCCAGATCTCAAGAGGTTCAGGAAAACAGAGATTATTTGAAGTACATTTTTCGCGCTATTTGCTTTCTTGGCCGCCAGGGTCATGCTTTCAGAGGTCATGACAAGTCAGAAACATCTGCACACCGGGGTAATTTGGTTTAATTACCAAATGTCTAAAGACATGTCTTTAGACAACAAAGAGGGAATGTCTAAAGACAACAAAAATCTGAAGGCCCAGTTACAGCGCCGATATGGTCACTATTGTAGTCGTCAGTACCAAAATGACGTAGTTAAACTGATAGGAAATGCTTTGCGCCAAGACATTATTTCAAGAGTAAAATCAGCTAATTACTTTGCTATTCTTGCCGACGAGACAAAAGATGGTTCTAGAAAAGAACAATTAGCGATCCTACCCAGGTACATATCAAATGGAAAAGTAGTGGAGCGACGAGAAGGCTGCTATCACATGCAAAAATTAGACGCCGAGAGCTTATCCACCTTGATTTGTGAAACTATAGAAATGTATGGTGTAGATTTGATGCGGTGTATGGATCAATGTTATGACGGCTTATCCGTTATGAGTGGGGAATTTAACGGAGTTCAAGCAAAGTTTAGGGAGAAGGTACCTCATGCAGTTTATGTACACTGTCACGCCCACATATTAAACTTAGTTTTGACAGACGGCCTAAAAAATATCAGCGAACTTTCAGAATTGTTCTCTGTGGTGCAAAGACTTTACGCATTTATATCCTGCAGCAATACTCGACACGAGATATTTGTGGAATCCCAGCGTATTAGCAGGCAAAAAGTCTTGGATTTTGAGAGGACCATCCAGACTTGCTGGTTTTACTCAGTCCGCTCTATTTCGAAGGGAAAGCAAGATTTGATTGTATTGTTGCTGTGCTTGCCACAGTCTCTGATAGTTCCAACGGTGAGGCAGCGTGTGAGGCAAAAGGACTACTGGACAAAATCAACTATGCCTCTTTTGTCTCAACTTTGCACACAATGGAAAAAGAATTAGTCATTGTAAATTGTTTATCAGAGCACCTTCAATCCGAAAGTTTGTTGATTTATAATACACTTGCACTGATTTCTGGGACATATGAGACACTCCAAAAGCTAAGAAATGAAAACGAATGGAACAACTTAAGCAAAAACATATCCAAATTCTTGGCTTTACACAATATCCAGGAGTTGAAATCTTCACAATTTAAAACCAGTGCTCGAAGAAAAAGAAGTCAAGCCATTTCCATTCGTCTCAAAGACTGTCTTTCAAACTCAACAACTGGTAAACGCAATACCAGTCAGCTAGCTCATTCAGAGTCCGGTAAACTTCTGTACTTTGGGGTAATAGACCGTTTCACGAGTGAGATGGAACAAAGATTCATGCAAAATATGCCTCTGCTCGACGCTTTATCTGCCTTCAACCCCTCAAGTTCCGATTTTCTCGAACTTTCGAAAGTGGAATGGTGTATATGTCATTATCAAGGGATTCTCAATGTCGATGACCATGCCATCGAATCCCAGCTTTCTCTTGCAAAGCTGCATCTGTCAAAAAGTGATATTCCAAAAATGGATCTTCTTCGAGGTATCAAAATCTTATCCGACCTCCCAGTTGCCTATTCTGCAGTGCTAAAACTGATGAAGATAGTTGCTACTTTGCCTGTGACCGCTGCCAGCAATGAACTATTCTTCTTGGCATTAGGGCGTGTGAAGGACTATCTGCGATCGAAGACGGGAAACGACAGACTCAGTGATCTCATGATAATGGCCGTTGAAAAGCAGGAGGTAAAGAAACTGGATTTGGATAGATTAGTCGACGACTTTGCCAAGCAGCAATAAAAAAACGAAAAAATACCCCCCCCTCCCTACATTTTTGTGAATTTCCCATTGGACTTTGGGAGGGGAAAGTTTCTAGGAAAAATGTCGACGGATGGAGGATTTCCGGCATGATTGGAAAAAGAACTAGAAATAAAAAAAAGTCTTTTTTTTCCAAATGAAAATAGGCTAAACAGAATTTTCCGGGTGGAATTGTCAGCAAGAAATTTTTTGGCGGGAATTCTCAGCAGGGATGGAATTATCTGAGGAAAAGAATATCTTACGCGGGAGGAACTTTCCAAAGGAATTTTCGTGAGGATGGTATTTTCCATAAAGGGAAGAGACAGATTTTCCGGCATTATTTGAAAAACGATCAAAAAATGTAAAAAAAAACATTTTTTTTTTCAATTAAGAGTGAGGAGCAACATTGAAACTTAGAACGGGCAGAAATTTTCCCGTATACGAAGGGAGACGTCCCTTCCTCAATACCTCACTGTTTGCGCTAATTTCTGACCTTTGTCCCAATTCTTCAAGAGCAACTCCTGAAAGACAAGGGCCGTTTATTTAGAGCAATAACTTTTTTTAAATACAAAAAACTTTGGCAGGAATAGCGAAGTATTGAGGAGGGGTTACCCCCTCATATATGGAATAGTTTTTGTTCTCTTAGTTTTAATTTTGCTCCTTGCTTTCCCTTGAAAATTTTTTTTTTTTTTATTTAATCACTGAAAGGCAGAACCAATTCTCAAGGAAAAATATTGACATGTTACTGATTTTGGATAACCAATAATAGCCAGTAGATTATTTTTCTTTATTCCGAGCCCCAGTAATTCCAAATCTGGGTTTTTATGATATTGATTCACGCAGTCTAATCGCAGGTTTTTTGTATTTTATTATAGTTTAGAAAAAATTGTGCAAAATACTCTTTAATTAAAACTTTGTTATTTAACTTTGGCAAGACCAAGAGTTAATCTGAGCAAAAAACTGATCTGAAATATCGAAATCTAATACCGAAAGTAAAAAAATCGATATATCGTTTAATCAAATTATCGCCCAATACTAGTTTGAACCATCCCCCACCCCCGAAATTTCGTCCGACTCGTACAAAAGTAAGAAAAATACACGTGAACGCTTTTTCTTGCGCTTTGTCAAGTTTTCTTTTTCTGTAACCAACCCGGAAAAAAACCATGGATGCGGCCCAGTATCTAGGTCTAGGAATTAGAAGTCTGAGGCACAAATCGCAAGTACCTGGGTCTTTTTTGTGACTTCATCGAAACTCGAGCAACGGCGACTGTGAGCTTTTATTCTGGTCAGCCCTACCTACTTATAGTTGAATTTAACTCCCACTCGATAGTTTAGCAGTTGTGTGCAATGGCGTAGTTTCGTCAAAATCCTGGGGAGGGGGGGGCAAATTTGGAGCCAATTTTCCCAATCCAACTGAAAATGACAGTGAAAATTGAAAACTGAGTCATATATTATTATAAAGGCGAGGATATACTAAAGAAAACTTACCTGTTTCTCAGGATACTTGAATTATGCAGGCTTATCTAAATTTTGACAATTTTTTTTTGCAGAAACTAAATTTCAGCAAGGGGCAAACTGAGCTCTGGGGGTGGGGCAAACTTCGGTTTAGAGGGGACACTTGCCCCCCCCCCTGCCCCATAGCAAATTACGCCCCTGGTTGTGTACCCTCAAGAATGAAAGTAATTAGACATGTACGCCGAGGTGCGTAAGGAGCAAACCAGGGTAAGGCCGAGCCAAATTCTACAGGGCTTAACTTCCCTGAAATAGCATGATTTAGTAGATACCCCTATAATTTCCAATTCACATATAAGACAATTTGTCTCAAGTTTGGACCCCTCCGCAAAATACATCTTTCCTTCAAAAGATACTTTCCTTCATATACTTAGGCAGAATTTATCTTATTTCCTGAGAAACATCAAAATAATTGAGAACACGACAAAACTTCTTGGAAAAAAGTGGCTCTCACGAGCTCTAAATTTGAATTTTCAAGTGTAAAAAAAGGACAAAAAAGAACATGGTCCAATAAAATGACGAATTGAATTATTATGCGCATTTAAAACATGAAAAATGGGGAATAATGGTAGTTCTAAGCAGAGGCAGAGATTAAAAATAAACGCTCAGATATTTTCATCAGAAGAATTAAGATGAAACTGTTATAATATATTACTTAATATCGTCGCCGTAGGAGGAACATAAAAACAGATATACTTTCATTTCAGCTTACTGACATAGCCCCTTAGGTACAGTCTTGGCGACATGATTATATGGCCCAAACCTTTTCACAATTGGTTCACTGAGCTCATTTAATTCTAAGAAGGATCGATCATAAAAAGTAGCAACATCGGTAAAGTCTAAATAGCTGACTCATTGAGTTCATGAAGTCAAACAGTTCGTGGTAGCGAGCTGAAAACGTCAAACTGTTCGGGGTGGCGAACTGTAAGTAAGGAGGGACTTGGCCCAATAGTAACCAAAAATAAAAAAAAAGAACTTTTGATAACAATTAATACATCAAAGAATTCCGTTTTATGCTGATTCCGTATGCATCAAATTCAGTAGGTTTAATTTTATCCTCAAAAGCTACAAGCCTGAGAAAATTTGCCTGATTTTCGTAAAAGGAGAGAAACACCTCCAAAAAGACAAGCGATCTTAATCAAAACCATACCATCAGGTTCCGTTTGTCAGAGAATACTATGTAGTGATTTCAGATTCCTATCTATAAAAGTGTGGAATATTTTATTTTATGTTTTTTTTTTACCAGAAAACTGGTCACGGATGCGTGTTTATTTTTTTGTTTTCTGGTTTCCCCAGGGGGTCATCGTTCGAAAAAATGTTCCTAGAAGATCAAGAAAGGGCTCGTACGAACGGAGATTAAGAGTTCGAGTGCTCTTTTTCAGTAATCAAACAGATTGTGCCACGATAAATTGGCGTTTTCTGCCATTTTTTAGCACAAAACCATAATTTTGCCCCAAAGAGGACCAAGCTGCCATCGATTGAAAATTCCGAGAAAGGCAATTGATGAGTATAAAAAAACTATATATTGAGCTTCTCAATTGTAAAGAAAGTAGTGTCGCACGGTGGTGCATTCGTTCATGAACGCGCTTATATTACTCGGCTTTCAATAAAAATTTCAGAATAAAACCAACGAATAATTTTTTTTTTATAAAATTCAAATTTTTCAGGGGAAATTTTCCACAGAGGTGAAGGAGATATCCTGACATAATTTAAAAACTGATAAGAAATTAAGTACGAAATGAAACTAGATTTTTCAGTGGAAAGAAAGGAGCAACACTGAAAACTTAAAACGAAGAAAAATTATTGAGTAGGGGCTGAGGGGGCTGCCTGCTCGTCAACTTCTCGCTCTTCCCGCTCTCGATTTTCGTGCCAATTCTTCCAAAACGACTACTGAAACACAAGGGTCATTAAAAAATTTTCCAAAAAATAATAAGTTTTTGCACTAAAGCACTTCTTTAAAGCGCAGAAAACTTGAATGGAAAGAGCGAAAAGTTGAGGATGGGGCAGCCACCATCATATACGAAATAATTTCTGTTCGCTTTAAGCATTAATGTTGCTACTCCCTTTCAGTTAAAAAATTAGTTTTATTTATATTTAATTCTAAGAAAAGTTTTGAGAGATAAATTTCAAATTATCTACTGAAAAACAAGTAAATTCGAAATAACAATAGCAACTAAAATAGTTAAGTAAATGAAGTTAAGAACGCTTCAACAAATTAAACAAAGCCAGGATTTACGGGAAAAAAATTATAAAGTAAACAACGCAATAAGATTAGAAAAACAACTAAATAGGACACTAGATTTAAATATCAATAAAATGATATCGTTAGTGTTTTTAATAAAAGACACATCCCACTCCCTACAGATAAATTCTTGATAAAGAACAAAAACCCTCCATGGAACATGCAGTAAAAACTAAGGTGTGTAACTCGAGCTTATCTCACGGGACCTACAGATAGGAATGTACACAGGGGGTAGGCTTCGAGCCCGGTCCCCCCAGAAATCCCTGTTTTTCCAAACTTCTGTGCATTTTTTATACCCTTAACCAAATAGAATTAGCTTTTCTATCCTTGTCCAACCCCTCACAGACAAAAATCTGTGTACGTTCCTGTCAACAAAAATTGTGTTTGAATTCGAACCAATAATACACTCAGCTGAAAGGGTAGAAGCATGCAAAATATTGTTTTTATATATATGTATATATATATATATATATATATATATATATATATATATATATATATATATATATATATATATATATATATATATATATGTATATATAGATATATATATATATATATATATATATATATATATATATATATATATATATATATATATATATATATATATATATATACATGCGAGAAAATTAGCCGTTTCTTACATGCTGGTCACAGTCATATCCACGAAAAACAGTTAGAATAAATAAAGGAATCCACTTCATTCTAAACCACTTCAAGACTAAATTGAAGTGCTGATTTGCTACGCATACTTAAAAGAAAGTCAAACAGTCGAAAAATTTCTCCTCATTTTCACGTTTTTATCATTTTGCTATTCAAAAAGTTTTAATCACTTAGTCTGAGGCCACGATATCAGAATTGTTCCGGTAAATGAACTTCAAATATGCAATCATTTTAATTAAACTTTCTTTGATGACCTTGAATTTATTTTGATTTCAATGTTGCGATATCTTACGCAGACTGCTTTATATAATTTTAAAAGATGTTTCACTTTTCGGATGCAACAAATCAGAAAACTTTATGTGAATTTCTGTCATACTAACCTTTATCATTTGATCCAAATACATATGTAGGCAAGGGTTTAAGTTCCCGCCCTATTGAAATATCATGAATGTTCTCAACCACTGCTTGTTATATGTAAATATATATATATATATATATATATATATATATTATGTATTTATTTTTCTCTAAAACGGCTCCATATAGAAAAAAAGTGAGCAATAATTGTGTATTTATGTATTTATTTTTCTCTAAAACGGCTCCATATAGAAAAAAATTATGTGAGTGACGTCATTTTATATACATCAGTATTGCAATGACGTTGTCACACTTATCTGGGAAAATTGAAGATTTTCATGCATGGACAAGTTTACATTAAATTGCTTAAAGAGCAAAAAACTGGTAATTGCAAAAAAACAAAATATTTGTATATATTTTGACAAAGGATTACAGCAATCCAAACATCTTAAGAAAGAAAACCAAAAGTTTGAAGCTTAGTTGATGCGGAGTGCCACGTCATACTATTTTCATTTCATAGCCTAGTCCTTGAAAAATTTCGAAGTTAGAAAAAACACATCCACAAATGTTCTTATTCTAAAAGAAAAAAATTACCGTGCAACATACGTCAGTTGAGAATTGCTAAAGTTATTATGTAAACTGCAAAAATATTTATGGGGCCTGAGCAATAATTTTAATGTTTTACTTCAAGCATGAAGAATACCTGAAAATTTATAAATTATTTTGATTTTCTGTTGGATAAAAGTGACTCGCTACGTGGAACATAACCAGTGAACACAACCAGTTGTACAATTTCAATAGGAAGGCCCAAAAAGCCAAAATTTGCACGTATTACACATGATTCTTTAGGACCATCTGAACTATCAAACGTGACAGGACCGAGAGAACGGTCCGAACATGTTAAATTTACAATGGATGAAAATGAACAACCTGGACGACCAATACGGGCAGCTAAAGCAAAGGGCATTGCTAAATTGTCTGAAGTAATCAAAATCCAAAATGAAGAAGAAAGACAAATGCGGTTAGAAGATATGCAACAGCGAGTATCAAAACGTATCAAAAATGAAAATGAAGAGCAGACACGGGCGGTTAGAAGATATGCGAAAACGAGAATTAGAGCGTGTCAAAAATATAAATGAGGAGCAGACACGGGCGGTTAGAAGATACGTGAAACCAAGAATCTGAGCGATTCAAAAATTAAAATGAAGAGCAAAGACACATGCGGTTAAAATACATGCGAAAACGATAATTAGAGGGTGTCAAGGATGAAAATGAAGAGCAAAGACAGTAGAAAGGGAGGTGCTACTCCGAACCCTCACCCCTGCTGCCACCTACAACTTTTTTAAAAAACCTAATATGGGCATAGCCTCCCTAGGGAGAACACGTGGTTAATGGGGTCAATGACCTAAATTTCCAAGGTCGATGTTGTTGTTGTTGTAAGTGCACGCTCTCAGCGAATGTCAAGGTCGATTTATTTGTTGTTGTTGTTGTAAGTGCACGCTCTCAGCGAATGTCAAGGTCGATTTATTTGTTGTTGTTGTAAGTGCACACTCTCAGCGAATGTCAAGGTGTCCAGAAATAGGAAACAGCATTTGATGTTGTTGTTGTTTTGGACATGTACATGCTCGAGGCGAATGTTAAGAGTTTCCAGAAATAGGAAACAGTTAGATCCCCTGTTTCCTTCTCGGCTAATTAGAGGGCTCGCTTACATATTAGCGGCGGAGGGAATATAAGGAAAGGATTTTTGCTATAGTTTTTATTAGTCTGTGAATAGAATTCAAAGGAGTGAGAAGAAGAACAGTTTTGACTTTACTCATTTGGATATATATTTGTGATGGCGATGAGTGGAATGTTTACCCTCCTAGAAGTTGCTAGGGGGATTGATGGTAATAATACAAGAGCACCTAACACTGCGGTGGAAATCACGAAAGGATCACGGCTTTGTCTGGAATGGGATGCAGTATATGCAAGATATGTGATATCCTTGAGCAAATTTAAAATGAAGGATCAATTATGTTTCGCCGCAAAAGTTGATATACCGCATCTGAATAGACTTCAATATGCTTTAAGTGCATTAGTGAAACATATCGAAGACAATAAACTCTATCGCTAATTGTACATGCTCTGTATTATTGTTCTTATAATTATTCAATAAAATTGTTTCGAAATCAAAAATGTTCTCTTTCTTTTCTGGTTAGGTTAGGGCTAGCGAATCAGGATCAGTCTAAAGTCAGCAGTCGAAGTGAAAGGATTGAAAAATGCATAAATTTGAGAAAGAGAGAATTAGATCAAATCTGGTGCTTATTAAAAAACATTTGATTTTGGATGACGATTTTCTCGAGTTATCTCTTAAACGAAGGATATTCTCTTGTCAGGGAACGCTTGACAATATAATGAGGAGTGATTCTCCCCCATTGGACTATTGTATAAAACTTTTAAAATGTGACTCTAGTGCTTATAGTCAATTTATTGATATATTAATTGGAACAAAGCAGAATCATATTGTGGATATACTTTTGAAAACATTGCCACTGGATTCAATGTCCATGATTCCTCATTTGAAAGAGGTAACGTCAAAGAGCTACTTGTCTCCATGATTTCCCCTCATTGACTTTATAAAACGAGGACGATCTGTCTTGTTTTGGCTGTTAGAAAGTTGACATCGGAAACCGAAAAATGTTCTATATATGTCCATTGTGCGTGTACAGACTTGGCAGTTGGACTCAATGTGAGAATTGTACAATTATAGATGACTATAGTGAAAAGTGCAAATTATGTAATCCTTGTAAATTACATAGAGACTATGCAGTACAAATTAAAGGATGTAATTCATGTCTTGAACAGGTGTGTGACTCTCACCCTAGAAGGCACCTGTGCTCAAATTGCCACAATGATAAATGTGATCAGTGGGAGAATGCTTACCCCGCTGTGATTGGACAGTATCCCAAACGTGATTTTAGTTTATTTCTACGAGATTGGTATCGTCGCGGATTTAAATTATTCTGGGAAGAGGAATCTGGTCTACGATTCAACTGTTGGGGTAACAAGACAATTGGGTTTCTACGTCATCGTTGTGATGACACTGCCTACTATGACTATAAACCAAGTGATTTTTATTTGGCAGTTACCGAATGTGATTCACCATTTGAAAACAATGTATGTGATAGTGCTTCAAATAGACTGATTTAAACTCATGAATTTCATAATATGAAAGCAAATAGTGTCATTGACTGTACAAAGAGATATGACAAAGTTGAAGTTACATTATACTGTAGAAAATGTGACCCTGACTTTGCAGTCAATCAAGATCAATATACAGTGAATCCAAATGATTTACCAGCATTAGTGGTTCACGACAGTTGCCTATACATCGATGAAGAAATCTAAAGTGAAGATTTAAAGACATTGTTGTATATATATGCATTTTATTAATAAACAAATTCACAAACATTTTTTAAGCACTTTACTCTTAGGGCACTGAAATCAATACTTTATAGGTCTGAAAGGATATTTTCCACTAGAAAGTCGTTCCGACGTGGATTGTCAACATAAATATGGAGAAAATGCTTGTAAGTATAGGCGCGAAATCGGAATACAAAATACAGTAGTGCATGGAAGCCGCAGCTTTTAGTCGTTAGATCCTGCACCCTCTTCAGATTTTGAATAATAGTTTTCCCACTGCTCTCGTTGTAGTCGCTAATGTGGGGTGTATATAATGTATAGGGTAGACCAAGAGGATCAAAAAATTCAATCGTCTTCATTGTTTGAAAGATGCACAGCCAATGACCCGTCGGAACAGTCGATGGACAGCTATTAACAATAATCAAGGTATTGTTGACACTTTGAATTTTTCCAAGAAAGTCCGAGGGCAGACAATAGGATTTGTACTGGGACATGTAGGGGTCCATATTAAATACATTGATTATTTGACTGGTGTTCATGGCGCCAAGTCTAGTAGAACACTGCCTTGGGGAGTTATTTCCCAATAGGTTTCATATTGATTTAGTGAGATTAGTGCAATACTCTCAGCCAATGGATCAGCGAATGTAAACTCTTAGCGCACACTCCCCGTACGTACCTTATTCATATCCTGTGTGCCAGACAAATCCAGTACATTGATGCCATATGTTTTAGCAAACATATCTTGGGTTATACCATTTTCAAATAATTGAGAATCATGATCTAGGGTTTGCATGGTCATCTCATACAATGCTCTATAGGATCTATCAAAGGATAGATTGTAGAGTGGGATACCGTTTACTTTGCACAAAAGAGAAGAAAGTCCAAACTTCTAGAATTTATGTGGGCATTCAGTCCATGATAGTAGTGCCCTGGCAATTTTTACAAATTTCAAAGCAAGTTTTGATAGAATTTCAACCTTGATATGGGAGTATTCGGTGAAGGTGTGTGATCTCATTGCACTATGACCTAGATTGGTGATTGTATGAGGAATAAGTAGTTTAATATTGTTGCCATTGGCTCTCAGTTTTTCCACAGCTAATGCAACAGAACTCATGACCTGTTGTTTGCGTACATGTAGTATTGCCGAGGTGAGGGAGAGACTTACATCAGGATTGGCAGCAAGTTCTTTTCTCAATATGAAATTGGAGGGTGCAAGCGTTAGTTTTATATCCACTTTAACATTGGGCGGCAGCCATTGGGGTATATTAAATATTTCATGATATATTTTTCCAACTAGATTAAGTTAAGTAGTTTCCGTATTTTTAATGGTGAAGGTACTCTTAGCACAAGCCAAATATTCAGAACTATTGAAGATGCCTCCCGTGACCTAATATGACGTTAGTGTAATCTGCTAGTATTGCATCTCGCTTGTTTAGTCGTAGAGATCATTACTTGTGGTAACCCGAGTGCCATTTATGTGAACACTAATTTGACGAAATAAATTATGTAATATACAATTTTCATAGGATATTCAATCGACCCAAATTGGCAATGTATTATCTGATTTCCCGGTATTTCATTTGAAAATCTAAAAATTTTGAAGAGATGTCCATAAAGTAGTCTTTATTGCAATAAATTTGAAATTGAATTTTATCAGAGAGGGGTGGTTGTGGATAAAATTGTTAATAGTATCCATGCTCGACACTCAGATCAACATTTTCAGCATTGAATAGATTCAATGAGGCGGTGATTGAAGGTTGAGAATCCTTATGTGGCAGATAAGACATCTTTGGAGAAGAAATCAAGTTTCGATCTAACAGTTTTCTTCCTGGGGCTTCTATTTACGGCAAGTGATGTCTTTTTCCTTCTTTTCTTTGACAAGAGGGATGATGTCTTTCGTTCCCGTCCTGAGCAGAGACTGATGAGGGATGCGTTGCTTCTTGACCTTTTTATGCCTTTTCCATTTTGTTTTAATCTCTCGCCAAGACTTCGCGCACTGGAACTAAGATTTTCCGAAGCATTTTTTTTTAAATCCTTGCCAGAGCCCCAATCGTATATTGTAGAGGATGCAAAATCTGTCGCAACCAGTACAAGATATTTTCTAGCCAGTGGTAGTGAAGAGCGAAAAAGCTTAGCAAACCAACTGCCAAGACCATAGCCAGACATTGACGAGCGTCCTTTGTAGTAGTCCATTCCATTGCCCTGTTGTATTGGGCCAAGAGTATTAACATAGCAGTCAATATCAGGACAAGTGAATACCACTTTTTTATTACACATCTTGCTTTTGAACGATGGGTCGAAAATGGCATGTAATCACAGCCAAACCTTTCTGAAATTGCTATGGGATCACCCAATTCGGTTCTTAGTGTTAACTGACTGAGTTCCAAATAGGAAGTGTTTACGGGAATATACTGAAGATGCTTTATATTGTAGTGGTGAATATGTTCTTGATTGGTTTTTCGTTCAAGAACTCGTAGGAGGGGAACATTTGAATTACCGACTCTCAAAGTTTCCACAAATCAAGCGTAGAAAAATATACAAGGGTCTGTTGAGAAAGCGGGCGGGTAGTCATCGAAAATGAAATTAGTGTTTCTCGTGTTTTTATCATTGACTATACTGAGCTTAAAGTCAAAAACATACTTTACGTTATCATTGGGAATAACCTTTTCACAGGTAATAGGTGAAATAATGTATATCCTGCCCTCCTCCTGTGAATAGCTGAAATGAAAAGCTCCTTTTTTACGAGCGGAAATTCTTTTATGAATAGAACGACATAAATCGTTCATACAGGTGAGTTCCTCGTATGGTAATTTAATGCATGGAAAATCCATCCTATTAATTTTTTGAATTTGCTTTTAATCACTTTACGCGTGCTGTGGTGGCCAATAAATGTTTATAATTTTTAGATCTTATTTAAACGACGTATACCTGATGTAGAAAGCATTTTTGAAACTGCAATTGATATTAAACTCTTATCGTCTAACATTGTTTCTGAATATGATGGTGGAGGAGAGTTTCTTCGGGAAATATTTTGTTCTCTGCAGGTCATTGTAGAGAGGATCGGAAACATTGGACATGAAAGTCACACAGAAATCATTGGGCACTTTCAATGTCTTTAACACCAAACCAAGAATCAAAATATGAGTTGTATCCTAGCCAACGAACAAGCAACTGTTTCTTGCCCCAACGAGAACGACTCTTTAATATCTTTTCAATTTGATACATTTCACTAGTTTTTCTAACTTTTTACAGCTCATTTTCATAAATACCACAGAGACTCTCGTCATCTTTGATGTCCTGTAGTTGATAAGTTGTGGGCTCGGTGTCTAGAATTTTGGAAACTTTAAAAAGTTCTGTGCTCCATAAATAATTTCCCTTTTCAAAAATATTGGTAGTTCTATTAATTCGAACAGTATCACCAACATTGAATTTCTTCTTCACATTTTTTTTCTTTTTTTCACCATTGGAGTATTGCTTTAGAAAAGCATCAAATATATTTTCATTGTAGTGAACATCCAGAGGGCTTGAGTTGGACAGAGATCGATGAGGTCGATGGTTGTATATCTGCATGATTTTATCTAAATCATGAATAAAAGCCGATGTATTTTTCAGGCTACAATATCTTGAAATTGATAGTAAAATCCTTCTTATTAATCGTTAAGACATTGCAGTCTTTATCGGGCTGTGATTATGATAAAGTGTTGTATTATATTTCAAAAGAACCTTTTGCACATGGGGATTAAAAAATTCACTGCCACGATCCGATTGAATTTTTCTATATGAATCCTGTTCTAGAATACTTTCAATGGCTCGTGCAACTTCAACACCTCTCTTTGATCGCAGTGGAATGGCATAGGCGTAGCGACTAAAGACACTGATTGCCACTAGAATATATTTGTATGGTGCATTGTGACGTTGTTGAAGTATGTCTAAAGTTAAAAGACCTATTTGAAATCTACGCAGAGAGAAAAAGGCTTTAGTTTGTCGATATTGCTTGCCGCGAATCCTGGAATTCTGATGCAGTGTAAAACTCTGCTCTTTCCCTAAATACTGTTTTGCTGTTTTCAATGTGTTGGTGTCAGGTAAAACTCTAGAAAGCGTTTTGGGAGAAATTTAACTCCCTGCTTCAACGAAATTTTTATAAACCACTTCCAAAACTTTATCCATTTTGAACCCAAGCACGTAGTTTTATGATCACCTCCGTTTTGCGCACTGGCGGGTGAATCAATTTGTTTTCACTTTTGACTAGCACCCACATGTATTTTAAAATCCGTGACGCTGATAATATCTTCAAATATTGAATCTTCTTCTTCTTTTTTAAAAGATGTTGGTGTTGGTGGAGGACTATATTCTCTTACTTTATATTGAATTTATTTATTGACAATAATAATTTTGGGGAAGTTTGATACACATAGAAAGGTGTATAGATTATTTTCAATAGATAAAAGTCCATTACGATTCGTCACCATATCACAAATTAAATCAATTAGATTATAACTTTTTCCCTGAATTATAATTTGTTCCCCTGGGGTGTCGACTTGAACTTGATATTCATCTACAGTTTACAACATGAGATAAGATAATACTCTTTTACTTTGTTCACGATAGGTGAGTGGCAATAAGCTCCCAATTTTTGATACAATTGAATTCAATTCCTTCTCCTTTGATTGTGCAGAATCTTGAGGAGATGTTCCCAGTTTGATGGGATCAGTGGCGGCGGCGACAGGTCTCTCACGATAAGGTCTATGTTTTACCACACGTCGCAATGCATCTCGAAGTAAAATAAGTTTTTTGTCAACGTCGGTATGTACGCCGTCGGTGTATTCGCTAAGTTTATCCTCATCTCGCACGACAGGTGGGAGGACAAGTCGAAAGGTTTTCCAGCTCCTGGGCTTAGCCATCCTCTATGGGATCCTGTTTAAAAGTCAAGCACTTAGTGGCAATAAAAGTGTGAAAAAGGTACCGCCCGCTTGAAGGAGCTGTGGTCTTTTTAATTTTTTTACCTTTTTTTTTAAAGACAAGGCACCGAAACATGAACGATGTTTGTGTTTCTGTTGTCTAACACCTTCTGATAGTTGAACATTGCCCGCAGTTAAATTTAAACAAAGTTCAGATATTAGATTAATGAAATCATTGTCAACGCCATGTTTGAGTATGGCCTTCCTAAGCGGAGGTTTTGAAGTGCTTAAAACAGAAAATAAATGCCGTTGTTCGTGTAGTTTCTTCAGTGTCATAACGGCGACTAATAGTCTTTTCTCGTGCTCACCAGAAAAGGTGATGTATTTCCATTTTCGAAAATGCTAGCCGCTACACGAAGACCATCGGGTATGCTCGGTTATAGTTCCAACAAAATGTACCGGGTGGGCTTGCTTGGCGCCTTTGTTTCTGCGTCAACTATCCTGGTAGGAGTACGGGGGTATTTCGGCTTTGGGAGAGTTAGTCGCGAGATATAAACCCGCATAAATTATTCTAGCCTCGAAATAGGGCACTACCATTTAAGTATCTAGACACATATTTTCTGATGAAACAGATTGTGTAGAACTAGGGTAACGGAAATATGTTCATGATGGGAGCGAACAGTGAACAGTTGTAGCATTTCCTGTGAGAACTGTTCAATGGATTCAGCCAAATCATCAATAATCAGCTACAAGTTCGGTTCAATACTATTGAAAAAATCAAATCCTCGTATGAATTGTATTGGTATGGTTGTGTCAATAGCTTTTATTTGATCGTAGGACTCTTGCCAAAGACTATAGCAATAGTAGATTTTTTTCGGCTTCTCCAAAAACATTTTATCGTAATTTTGAATTATTCTAGCTAAGTGTTGTTTTCCCCGACATTGAGGGACCACACGAAAACGATCTGAAGGGTGTTTTAAATTGATACATGCTGTTGACAACAGTCGGACTACAACTAACTGTAAATCATACGTGTCCAATGAATTATTGAAAAGTAGTAATAATTTTCCCATTGATCTATCTATTCAAGAACAACAACAAAAAACAATATTTCATGGAAGCATTTATTTGAGGCAATATGAAAACAAATATTTGTTCAACGTGAACTGCAACGATAAAAATAACACTTGTTCAACAAGAACAGTTGAAAAAATTTCATGGTCAACATGAAAACTCTATTTGTTCAACATGAAGTGCAATGATAACACTCCATGTACAATAAAAAACACTTTTGTCCATGAAGAGCAACACTTATTGTCGTTAAACACTTTTTTGTACAAAAACATCCACAGCACTTATTGTCTTTAAACACTTTTCTGTACAATAACACTTTTCTATACAACAAAGAAAACACTTGAAAATCACGGGATAGCACAGTTGAACATTATGAATTTAAAAATAGAGCCCCCCCGGCCCGGCCGGCCACGGGTGGGACCCCCCCCCCTGGGCGGCCTCGGGAAGGGCCCCCCCACCCCACCCCCCGGGGTCGCGGTGGAAAAAAACAGTAAAATAGTTGTCCGGTCACTGCTACAGGTTAGTTGAGGTTGGGTTAGTTAGATTAGTTAATTTATGAACGGGTTGGAGTGGTTAGTTAATTTATGAAAGGTCGGTGGTGGTGGTTAGTTGGTTAGTCAGATTAGTTTATCCAGACCAAGTTGATTGCGATAGTCTATGCATTCAACTCGGTCTGAAATACGGTAGTGACCATGAGGCAGGACACTCACACCATTCTCGAGCATATAGACTTTGTCGGATATACACGACATTGCATTCTTTTCTACTCTCACAGAATAATTTCTATACTGTAGAGAGCGAATTGCAAGCACTAGTGCTCTCGGCACTAGGCTACTTTCCACACAGTCTCTGTACACGCTCATGTTGAAATTGCTCTTTACAAAATGTCTAGGCACCCCTTTACACGCCTTCTTTTCATCCCCACTATGTGTTTTAACGCAATAAACTTTAGGGCCCGGGAACACCCCCTGGATATCAAATCACTTCCCGTCTCTGATTTTAACATTAATAGTTGGTTGGGGGCTTGACGTTTCACCAGCTCGGGGTAGAGAGACGGATTCCAGTTGGTGAAATCCATCAGTGAGCTGATGTGATCCCCTTTTTCTAAATAACCCAATAAATCTTCTGTCCAATTCACCTTTAACAGCAGAGAATCTGTATCCCCATAGTAAACTTGAACCTCCCCCTCTCGTGGCCAGTGCACCTTGCACACATTGTAAAAGAACGACAAAATGAGCTTTTTTGAAATTTATAGTACTGAACTGCCACCTGCTATATTCTTGTTCAGTACCACATTTCGCTTTCGCCTGTGTAGAAGAACCATGTCAGTCTCTAAGCCCGTGAACGATGTAAAATTGGGATCGGCAATAATTTGTGCACACTCTAGAGGGTCAGTCACAACATCGCAGCGAGATCTGTTACGTACGCTTTCACACATTTTGCCAAACGCTGAATTTAGGATGAGCTTGTACATTTCCTTCTCTACCTTTGAATTTGCCCTAGAGCGTTTATCGACAAAAGTATCGATAAACGTTTTTAAATAAGGTCGCTGATTGAACTAGAGGACCCTGTGTATTTTGGTGATTTTGAAACCATTGTTCACCATCAAGTGCAAAAGTACATGGTGAACAACGATATTCTCCTTAGGGTCCAAATCAGCAATCAGTTTCTCTTTAGAGGGGATCCAGTGTATCCACATATCCTCAACCAATGAACAATTGTAGGGGCTGAGAGAGTCCCTGGTCACTGGTCGATTGATACAGGGAAAGGCAAAATCTTTGACTGAGTCATGAAGTACCAGCGGAATGTGACCGTCAACTTCAAAGAACCTTCCTTGTGGCCCGTTGTCCTCGACGGGGGTAATGTCGGGGAAATCACAAGGTTTCTCAATCCATTGATAGTTCCCACACGGCAAAGAGTAGTGGGACATCGCCGAGGGGCACAATGAATTCATGTCCAAGAACACTGTATTTGAATTTGCACCGGCGCTTTGTCCGCTCGGATCGGTTGACAAGACGCGGTCCCCATGAAAAACATACCCTCCCCTCTTTGAACTCTTTACGAAAAGGGGTTGATCTACATGTGTGATTAGACTTAGTTGCTCCCTGCCAACTCTTAAAATAATATCCATCACTAAATGGGGTGTGGAAAAATAGTATCCTGAATCTAACACGAACTCTGAATAGATTTGGTCTGTGTTCTTACAGACTATATCCAACAGAGTTAGAACGTAACTGGCCAAGGATAGTCTAAAATAATTCCACCCATTTTTACAATTCCCCTTAGACCACACCTTCTTGGCAAACTCGTACTCCTCGGCTGTGCATTCACTGCTGGTCAGTGAATTGTAAAAAGCTTCAATTGGAGGTAGTTTCACCTCGCTTAAGCGAGCGCCAGAACAGTAATAATCGTATGCGTATATACCTTTGCAGGTCAACAGATCATACATTGCACTGTCTGGAAAGTGCTGTTTAAGCAAGGGAAAGCTATCAAAATTGTCGCTTTTCTGCACTTGAATCAATTGACTCAATGCCTTGGGAAAAAAACTAAAGGAATCTAAAAACTTGATTTTATTCCAGCACGTATGTCCATTATCCACTGCCTGCCATTTCAGTTCGAGAAGCAACAACTTCTCGGCCGATTTGGGAATAATGTTATAGGTAAATGAACTGTTTACCCATGGACTGTCTACTCCCCTCCCTCTCTGTGCATACGTGCCAGTGCCGGTAAAATAAATTTTAAGTCATAATTAGAGTTGTGAATAAAAACAGGGATGAAAAACTGTTGGCTAACATTTAAATTACACGATTGATGTGCAACCCCTCCTAAAATTACTCACCCCCGAAGAGATGGCCTGCCCCACGTGAGAATGTTCTCTGACTTTCCCCCTCCCTCCTCTTTTCCCTTTAGTCCCCTTATCCCCCTCTACAAACTCCCCCTTACAAACCCAACATATTTTTTGATCTTTAATCGCGAGACGATTCTCTGCAGACAAAACCATTGGATAATGGGTATTTTTCAAACAAAAAATAGCACCATTAGCCGTGCCAATTAGTTTAGTCAATGCCTTGACCATGCACTCGTTCTCATCCAATGTTTCAACTATTTCTAACAACCGCATGGTGTTAGAAGTATCTCTTTGCGCGTGAGCATAGGAAACTGCAATAGCCTGGTGTTCTTTCACTCGATTTGGAAATTGGGGATCGTTCACCTTCACCAGCTTAGCTTCACAGTCTAAAGATATTTTGTTGCACTGGAGAAGGGTGTTCTGGAAATTTTTGAAGCGTAAAATAGCCCTATCCCCTGAAACTGTTTCCACTGTCTGATAGCCACGCCGGCTACAATGCCTCATGTGATCCCGTAGTTTTATATCACTACGGAATTGTGAGAGGCATGTCGGACAGTAGAAACGTTCCCCTCTATGCTTACCACCCCCCAGAACTCTACTAATGTCGGTGGTCGGATTAAAATGTCCAATTGAATTGGCAGGGTCACTAGGGGGAGTGTATAACAACCAAACCCAATGTCTGACCAAATCAACTGACGGGCTCCTTACTGGGAAGACCACCCCCTTCTTTTTAGAATGAACCCCATCTTCAAATTCTGTTTCATACTGTACCACAGTAACGCCGATATTTAAATGGGCATTAGCCCTTTCAAAAATATCTATAGATCATAGCGTTACTGGGTATTTTCCTTCTAAGCACGAGAAATCTACAATGGGGAAATCGGATCCGTCCTTCCCATGCACAGCCCAATTGTCTAAATTCGTCTTGGTAGCGTCACGTTCTAGAGGCTCGAATGCTGATATGAGGAAAGCATATCTGAAACACTTTTGATCTGTTTCAAAACAGATCTTCTGGACACCTTGACAACCTTCTAGATCTGGATTATATTTTCAAACTGTATCCCTTTCATATCCTCCACCTGCCCCCCCTCTTAAAATAAAATCTTTCTTAAATTTACATATATTTAAACTTAAATTTTCAACAAAAAGAACTAGAGAGCCACTTCCATTTTCATTAAAGTTCTCGAGATGCGTTATAATTTGATCTACCCAATCCATGAAAGCCTCCCCAAAATTTTCCAAATTCGAATAAACCAAACGCATCTCGGAATGTAAATAATGATAATAAACTTCGCTTTTCCCCTCATTTAAATAAAACACCTTTAAAACAATAGAAACCTTAATTGAATCACTCCCCCACAATTGAATTTGATTCTCCAGAAGCGCACGAATTTTATCTACATACTCGTGCACAATTTCTACAGGGTCAAAAACAAATTTTCCCCCCATTAGTGAATTAAAGGGATCACCAAACGTCGCAGTGTAAACAACTATTGCATTTAAAATTGTGTTGGACAATTGAAAATCGGGAAAAGTTGTACCCCCCCTCCCCCTCTTGTATATTACCCCCACCCCCCAGGTGGTCAACAATATTTGACAAATGTTCCATTTCAGTTGTTTGAAGTGGCCTCGTTAGGGTATCGACGGCTGGAGGAGGAGGAGGAGGAGAAGGGTTCCCAGTTAATTCGTTTGTGAAATCATTTAAAAGCTGTAGTGTATTTGGGCTCAAGTCCCCCAGCCCAACTGTGCTATTATCTATATTAAAAAAATCCCTTAAATACTCCACAATAGTAACAGATATTTTATTGATATTGGTGATATCACTCCACTGTAAAATGTTGTTGTTGGAGAGCTCCTCAGCTTCTGCAACTAATGAGGAGGAAGACAAACAATAAGGGACCAATGCACCAACATATAAATGAAAAAATAGCTTGTTTTCAAAGTGTTCAAATCAGCCCTACTGCTTTTAAAATTTGGATTATTATTTAAAGTCAGCGCTTAGTAGTAGTAGTAGTAGTAGTAGTAGTAGCAGTATGCGCATAGTAGCATTTGGTTAATTCAACTTAAAGAAAATCCAACTTAAGATATTTACAATCTAAAAAATCGCTTTACATAGAAGGTGGCAATTTGTTCCAAAAATAGCTTATTTTCAAAGTGTTCAAATCAGCCCTACTGTTTTTTTTTTTTTGTTTTTTTTTTTGCGGCACTTCCCCGCAGCGCTTCTCGTAGCGCTTCTCGGGCCCGCATCACTTCCCGCGGCGCTTCTCGGCCCCACAACGCTTCCCGCGGCGCTTCTCGGGTCCGCAGCGCTTCCCGCAGCGCTTCCCACTGCTCGTCCCGGCCCCCTTTACATAATGCCCGTCAAAAGTTGAAATATTCGCTTAGACCGCATAAGTCGCTATTTTTTTCTCTAATTCCACACAGATTCAGTGAACTCATGAGTTTAATTATTGTGAGCCGTCGTGAGTGTTCCGATTTCCAAGATTGAACTTCAAAATGCCGGGAACCGTTAGCCTGGTTTCCCCTCACTAGAATCTTGGCAAGATTGAAAGCTATTTAAAAATATTCAGTGTAAATTAGGACGCTGATATGGATAAAATGGAATAATCTCTCTCTTAAAACTATGTGAAGAATAGCATTCGCAGAGTTTCAAAGGTACCTAAAAATATTCGCTTATGAGATATCGAAGCAATAGCAACAGAGAAAATAGTAAAAATTAGAAAAAAGAGGAGCGGTTTCTTTGCAAAAATTACATTATATTTAGATATCTCCGAGGGAGGGGGGAGCAGAGAAAACAATGGTTGGGGGATGAGGGTGTAAGTGTATATCCCGCTGAGATACACTTTTACACAATGTTGAAAAATAGTGAAAAGAAAAAACATTGGAAGAAATAGATATATATTTCTATAAGATAGTTTGAGGAAAAAATACTCACATTTGCAAATCCTGGCTGCACTTGGGAGCCGGATGGTCCAGGTAGTGTGTGTTGGAGGGCGGACGGGGCGGCGTCGCTATGTTCTTGTGCAGATTGGACTGCGATGTTATGGGATTGCATAGATGAGCCAGCAGGGTTCACCGTCCTTGTGGTCCATTGTCTTTTCGGTTTTTGACCGGACTGCATTGGGGTTGGCACTGATGGGGCTGCCTCGTCATCTCTCGCTTTCTTTGATGGAGGTGGGGTACATTCTTTGCTATTTGCGGTACCCATAGCTCTCTTTACAGCTGGAGGGGTAGCAAATTCTTCATAATTTGCCTTAAAGAAGAGAAAAGAATTAGTATCATAATAATTTCCCCCTTTTTAAAAGAAAGAAAGTTATTAACCATAATTTTGTCTAGAAAAGCATTTATCTCATTTCAGTAAAAACCCATAGCATAACTTTCGAAATGTTATAAGCTCAAGAATCAGAGGGAGGCTTTAAATCAGATCGTTAACCCAGCGGCCTATAGGCCTAAATTTTGCAAACATAGGTTAAAATGCTATTCAATTTATACATAATATAAGCTTCATGCAAGTCCTAAGGACTTTTCTTTCTAGCCTTGCACAGTTTGTTTTCATTTTACAACGAAGCTGTTAGAAGCGAGGCATTGCCCCCTCCCCCCTTTTACATAATGTCCTAAATATATTGTTAGACCTTAATTTGAAAATAACTCGTTTCTCTACTTCCATACAGGTTGTGTAGGCCTAGCTTAATTATTGCAATCTCTTTTTATCTGAAACTGTTTTAATTTGACGGAAGAATAGTCCCTTTGACTTGACCGCGTTTGTAAACAAAACCGGAAAAAGGGTGCCAGCTAATTATAGGCCTCGCACTGGAGTCTTGTGTCAAAACAGAGCGGCATTTTCTTTAAAAATTGAGAGAAGTCAGTAGACACTTTAAATCATATTAAAGAAAGGCTAAAATTATTTCTATTTGCAAGAATTTTGTTGTAAGACAGTGAGGGGGGGTTAGGTTTTGAGGGTAAAAAGAATATATTTTATGTTTTCCATCGAGTATAAAGATTGTATAGTGATGTTTGTATTTTATGGGGGGAGGGGTGACCACCTGAATATACTGGAGGGTGACCAAGGAAAATAATTTTATTTGAAAATAAATAACAGGAATTTAACGAATGGATAATTAATTCTATTTGCGAGAATTTGATTGTAAAACAATGGGGTGGGGTTAGGTTTTGAGGGTAAAAAGAATATATTTACGTTTTCCATCGAGTATAAAGATTGCAAGGTGGTTAGGTTTGAGGGGGGGGGGTACTTACCTAAATATACTGGAGGGTGACCAAGGAAAATAATTTTATTTTGGAAATAAAAAATGCACTTACATGGTAAATTGAAGTTGCCAAGGCTTCAAGTTCATCAAATTTATCCATTGTTGTATCAACTGTGTCACAATACTTTCTGATAATTTAATCACAATGCATGTCCCGTTATATACGAAATCTCAAGGGTGAATTGTTATGTAAGCAAGCCCTCTGATTGGCTGAGAAGGAAACACGTGATCTAACTGTTTCCTATTTCTGGAAACTCTTAACATTCGCCTCAAGCATGTACATGTCCAAAACAACAACAACATCAAATGCTGTTTCCTATTTCTGGACACCTTGACATTCACTGAGAGCGTGCCAAAAACAACAACAAATACATCGACCTTGACATTCGCTGAGAGCGTGCACTTACATCAACAACAACAAATAAATAGACCTTGACTTTCGCTGAGAGCGTGCACTTGCAATAACAACAACATTGACCTTGACATTCACTGAGAGCGTGCAATTACAACAACAACATCGACCTTGGAAATTTAGGTCATTGACCCCATTAACCACGTGTTCTCCCTAGGGAGGCTATGCCCATATTAGGTTTTAAAAAAAGTTGTAGGTGGCAGCAGGGGTGAGGGTTCGGAGTAGCACCTCCCTTTCTACTAAAGACACAGGTGGTTAGAAGATTAAATTGCGTAAAGAGCAAAAAACTGGTATTTGCAAAAATATTTGTATATATTTTAACAAGAGATTACAACAATTCAAAATAAAAAAAAGAAAACCTTTTTGAACGCAAGTAGTTATATAATGTCAGTAGGAAGGCCCAAAGAACAAAAATTTGCAATTATTACAAATGATGACTCTCTATTTTGCAAGGGATTCCAACAATTCAAAAACCTTAAAAAAGAAAACCAAAAGTTTGAAGCTTAGTAGAAGTCGTTCTTAGAAATATATATACATATATACATATATATATATATATATATATATATATATATATATATATATATATATATATATATATATATATATATATATATATATATATATATATATATATATATATATATATATGCAGTTCTAAAGAAATATATTTAAAGAATTTTGTGAAATATCTCGTCTCCTTCCCTTGCTTCAGAACCATTTGTAAAGTGAATTTGATGCGAATTAGTGCATAAATACATGGAAAACACCGCCCTGCTAAAAAAGAGAAATAATTGTAAGCAGATTTTGATATAAAATAGTAAAATAACGCAAAAAAGACCTACTTTCTAAACAAAGAAAAATATATTACTAGCAGGTAAACAACCGGAAATTAGATTTTCGTTTTCGCCCTAGTGTAAAAATTAATTTAGTAAAGTGTCAGCTTTTGAATTATCACGGCCTGTTTTCATAGCGTAGAATGGTTCTTCTGAGTTAAAACTAACCGGAATATTGATGTAGAAAAGGAAATACTCATGGGAATATTCATGTAGAACTTCATATATAAAATTCTAAAGAAATATAATTAGGGTTATTTTAGATACGTTGTCTCCTTCCCTTGCGTATAGAATCACTTATAAAGTTATAAACAGATTTTGATACAGAATAATGCATATATGCAAATAAGACCTACTTCCTAAAAAAAGAAAGATATATTACTAGTAGGTAAACAACCAGAAATTTGATTTTTCTTTTTTTCACTCCCCTGTAAGAATTAATTTTAGCAAAGTGACAGCTTTTGAATTGTAAAATTCTGTTTCCATAGCGTAGGATCTAATAATCTAACAAATGAAAGCATAAAACCAAAATATTTACATTTAACATTACCCCCAACTAAATTAATGTTTAAAAATAGAAGCAACCATTTCATTTTTCCCATGTCTCGCTGAGGTATTCTATTTTGCGTCTAACAACAGAAACCTTTTCCCTGGAAAGTTAAGAAAAATAGAATATTGCTATAAAAAAATTAATGGATGCACCACGAGATATGTTTTTATTTTTCAAGAGACAAAACTATGAATTTGTTAATGCAGTTCAAACAGAATGAAGTCTTGACAAGAGAATTTTTTCTAACCAACCTGGAGCAATTGGGGTAGGTGGAGTGGAGATTATGACAAGGGTGGTGTGTACAAGCCTCTTCTTCGGAGGATGTATATATTATTGGATAAAAATTAGGTGATTTACGAGAATAATAGAAAAATCTTTAGATTTCAAGCGGCCAAGGATATGCTCAATATTACATCAATATAAACATTTAACCAAAGCACAATATCATTCCTAATTAATTTAATACAACAACAATAAATAATTCCAAGATTAGAAGGTGTTTTTTTTTTTTTTTTTGGGGGGGGGGGGGTACGAAAACTATGCAAAACACATCGAAAATGCTTTTATATTCATTTTATATATAATATGGGAGGGGGGCACTAAAACCTGGTACTCCCCTGGATATGGCCTTGAATACAGTGGCAACTATATGACTAAATTTGAGATTTTCATTTTGGGTTGGGCCAGTCGACACAACCGGAAAACTGAATGTGAATATTTCCTTAGAAAACTTTGCCAAATTCACACATGCTAGACGTTAATGGAGTGACCAAAACAGATTTAGCACCAGGTTTAGGCCATACAGTTAAAGTTCGTTCTTAAAAGACTCTTCACGATCCCTACTGTTGTCAGAACTCGTTATTACAGTCTTTTGTCTCAAGATCCACTGGCGGATCTAGGCCCCCCCCCAGCCCAATATTTTCTATGGTATCCACTCATCCTGGTTTTTTTTCTTTTTTTTAGAATAAGTTTGTTGATTTGGTCAATTATTGGCACCTTTGTCACACTGGCCCCCCAAGATTTTGCTTATTGGCGCCCTTGTCACATTGGGCCTCTTCGAAGATTTTGATCTAGATCCCGCCCCTGTCAAGATTAGTTGCATTATTACCAATGCAACGTCCCAGTACAAATCATTTACAAGGACAGGAATCTTGGAACCCCGGGCATTTAAAATTTGATTTTTCAAAAAAATTTCTAGCAGTTTCTTTATCAGAGGCGTTCACATCTGCAATTATAACAAACGTTCTACTACGGATATTTCCGTAAAATTTGGATGATGGTTTAAATATTTTTTTCGGTATGTCGAACCCAAAGTATTACTCCTGTCCCGTACAATGCAGGTTCCATTCTCCCTGCATGTTGCGCAACGTACATTGACATGGTATGGCCAACTTCTCCGAATGCCAAAAGAAACCCCTTGTCGCATCGTATAGGATGTGGTCGCTGGATGGAAACGATCACCCGGTCGCCCAAGAGCAAGATGGTCCGGTTGCCTAGAATGTCTGCATCATTTTCTAAGTAAGGCAAGCATAAGAACTGAAGATACACTCGCGGCAGCTCAAGACCGGGTCTACTAGAGAAGTATAGTGTCTGCTCTCTCGACGTTGGCGCCAAATCAGCAGGAGAATTAAGTCAGGTAGGTCAAGAGCCAAAATAAGATATGGAATTTCACCATTTTCCGCTTACCTCACCATGACAATAAGGCTGATGAGCAACTCAAATTCTAATACTGATCTTTATTCCAGCCCGACTACTCTATCGGGAACACGTTCACTAGCAATTAAAAAAGACTCATCCCGACACACTTATGCAAAACACATCGATCGCCTTTAAAGCAACATAGGCAACCAAAGGATCCGTCATATTTGGGCAATTACGTGAATAAGGCAAATAACACCAGTAGTACTAGAACAAAATACTCTTCTATTTTTCTTAAATCATCTTGGCATTTACAGGTTCAGAATTGCTAATCGGTGCAGAAAGAGAGGATAGCGTAGTGTTTTCTAATCGGGTTATTTCTTCTGATTAGGAGACCACAAAACTCCGTTTAAATTGGTATAGTGGCTTTTCCCAATTAGCAAATAACCAGTAATAAGAATCCTCCAATTTTTGGACAAAAACGTGAACAAGGTTAATAGCGTTAATAACACTAAGATAGAACATGTTTCCGACTTTCTTATTCGTTTTGGCGGTAAAACAATGCCCTGTTACTTGATTGGTCCATAAGCAGATTAAGGCATAGCTTTTTCAAATCTCTTTTTTACCTTGTTTTTTTTTTTTGGTTTATTGATTTATAAGGAGGGTTTTCTCCCGCACAAGCTTGCTTCAGGGAATCGATGATGTATACTTTATTTTTAAATAAACCCAGTGCTACTTAAAGTGTTACTTGCTAAATCGCTGCCTTAATTGCTGTAATGGCTTGTCTTAATTGCCAATAACTGTTTCATTTATAAAAATACTTGATTTTTGGGTAAAATCACGAAGGAAAAGTGCTAATATCCCTACATTAGAAAACATCTCATATTTCTTTTTTATCATAGAGCTGAGGCAATACCCGTTGCAAACTCGTAATGGTTATTCGTTCAGAAGGATAGAAAGGCGTGATTTCTTCTAATCATCTACGCCTGCTAATATAGAGACCAATAAAGGGCAAAAAAGGTATTACCTCTCCTAATCATTTTATGCGTGAACTGCTACAAGGCTAGATCGACTCAATGCCACCGCAATCGCCTCCTAAGGTGTAGCATCCTCGCGACCCTTTGCACCAATTAAGACGGCGAAAAGGATAGGAGGGCAGGATCTCAACTAGTCGTATTATACATGAATTAAGACAACGTGAAACTTACTCTCCAAATTTGGGCATAAGCTTCCTAAGGTATAAATCCTTATGCAGGGGCGTAGCTCCAGCATTTTTTTTTGGGGGGGGGGCAAGCGGGGTTTCCATATCGAGAGTTAATGGGTATGGGCTTTATAATTTTTTCTCCGAATTATTGGGCGGCCACTCCCCCCCCCCTCCCCAAACGACGCCGCAGTCCTTGTGATTACTATTTCACACCAACTAAGACAGGACATACAATTAAAAGGAAAGAGCTATCTCCAGTGCATTCTATTGATGAACGAGCGTAAAAAAAAGAAGAAAAATACAACATCGGACAGGGAATAAATGACGTTAATTAGGTTGATATGCGAAAATATCTTACCTTTCATGTCTAGTGGTAGATATTTGGCCATAAGCATATGTTGCGACAAAAAAAAAGAGAAAAAAATCAATGGTGCCAGATTAGTTACGGTAATACAAAGGCGTGAAGCAAGAAACTATAAATTTTAATAGACGGCAATAATGGATACACGGCTTTTGGTACTACAAAACCGAGAGAACCAATTCATCCAGGAATAATTTTTAACGGAGAATGAGCATTCACTGTCAAAAAATTTATTCCATAAGTTTTTTTTGTAAAACGAAAGATAGTGTATTTCCGAAAGAAAAAATATGTAGACTATATCTTTGATCTAACAGTTCTTTCGAAAAATCCAAATAAGATATAAATGTGTATACCTACATTAAATAGCTGGATCAAAAGCCTTTGTTGATATGCCTACAGAAGAAATTACATCAAGTAGTCTTTGCGCAAAAGGTATTGACACATCTTTGTCTTCCAATGACGTATACTTATTTTTACAATTTTGACAAGTTGATTCTTAATCCAGTAGATCAAACAGATTCTGTGGACCAAAATCATTTTCGGAAACGGCATGAGATACACTCTTTTATTTTAGGCAATGCACCGTTTTGAAATCCACCACAGCAGTACCCTCTGTTCCCAATAGACACCGTTTTGGGTTTCCTGGGGGGGGGGGGTCAAGAACCGTGAATTTTCTTAGAGACTATTACTGCACTATAACCAGGCACGCGTCCTATTTTCATGAGATTTCTCCCTTTTTGTCAAAAATTTAAGGACCTTTGAAAATGAGGCAATTGTCATGATCATGCTCTAATGCACCTTCCCTGGTCAGACACCCCCTGATTCCGATTTGTTTCATGGAAGTCTATCTATTGAAATAGTTACAATCCTATGATAATTTGCCTGAAGAATTTTATACGTAATGCTACTTAGGATTATCGAATAGGAAACAACCCGAATTTGAGTTTTTTCAAGTGAGGAGAATTACTGTTAAAAAGTGCAGATACTAATTCTAGGTCTCGCTCTACGAATACGCATCTCTTTTGTCAAGACTGATGTCGATTTTAAGATATTTCACTCCCGGTTATTTTCCGAAGCTTTCAGTAAGCCTTCCATCCTCAACCCCAGTTGACAGGTTTAACCATATTGATATACCGTCTCAAATGAATAGCCTTAATGAAGCTCCATTTAAGAGTACTTTAAGCTTTATTTCTGAGTATGACGCTCTTTTGCATTTCTTCCTTCCTGAAGTTGGTTAATTAATTTCTTCTGTGTTTAGTCATTTTTGAATTTTTTCTGTTTTCTATTCATTTTATCAATGTTTGTACTCCACATTTTTGTTTTGCTTTTTTGTGGGTAAAAAATTAGGCTACTACTACTACGACTTAATCCTCCGTCAATAACTACAGATTCTAAAATTTCTGGAAAAATTAAACAATAATGTACAGAATGATTGATATAATAGAAAAAGTGTATGACATTTGCTCACAAAAAGGAATACAAACGGGTATTTGAATCCGAGCCATTCACCAATCAATGAAAAAACCTGGAAACAAAATATCAATTGAGTACGATTGGAACAGAAGAAAAAGAAAACCACTGAATAAAACAGAAGAAAAAGAAGATAGGCAGAAGAGTATAAGAAAAAGAAGCGAAAAATATATCGCATCCAGTGGATAACGTCACACTTAAAGGTCGTATCTGGCAATTAAAAACGTCTGGATAATTACAAAAATCGTTTGCTAACTCTTGTTTAATAGCTGTTTCTAAAATGAATATATTAAACACCAGCTAACGCAAATTATAACTGGATTTTGTCGATTAAATTATTTCTTAAATAAAATTGGAAAGGTTAGAGGCGGAGGATGTGTTTGTGGTGAAAGCGAAACTAGTAGCCATTTCCTGTTCACTTGCCCTATATTTTTTTTACAACGTCTCGGTTTGGAACTAGAACTCCAACTCTCTAGGAATTAATTTCCTTTTTTGTCCTAGTCCAGTAGTTTCTGACAAAGTGTTAAGAAAATGTTTGAATAAATTGTTGTGTTCTACTAGAAGACTGGCTTGATGTTCATATTTTGATTGTGGTATTTAGTACTTTCATTTATTCTAGTTTTCTTTTCAGTAGTGTTAGTTCGTAGACTATTAGTAGTGAAATATAGTGAGGGTTTAATCACTTAATAAAAATTGATTCATTCTTAATGTCAGATACGACCTTTAGGCAGGACAGTGACGATAACGTCTAAAAAATAAAATTTTTACGAAGGCCAGAGACTACAACTGAATTTCTGAGTTAATATTGTAATCGAGAAAGAGCAGTAAACTACTGTGAAACCAGTTTGCTATAATAATAATAATGATAATTTATTTATTACCCACTATAAAAAAGAAGCGGAGTACATCAAGAACAAAAAAAACACAAAAAAAAACCACCAAAAAAGTAAACTCGCACACTCAACAATTATTTACATAAAACGACGTAAATTATGGTGCGCAGTAAGACCTGCAGATAACGACAGCTTTCCCGCAAGCACAGTCACTTTTTCCCGTAAATCAGGAATGCCAAATCGCGATATTAGATGCAGGTTCTGGAACCACGGAGGGAGGCGCAAAAGGTACCGAGAAAATTTAAAATAATAAGTCTGGATAGAATTCAGATCTTTAGGCTTCAGAATTGGAAGAAAAACAGATAAAAAAAGAATAGAATGATCGCAAAATGAATAATATAATTTCCCAAGCGCTTTTATTTTTTAACTCCCTCTTTTTGCAACCATTTTTTAATATCCTACCTGAATTTTTTTTTTTTTTTTTTTTTGAATTAGAAAATTTCATAGCCTGAAGTTTTTTTTGATTATTATTAATGTGAAGACCAAGCCACTCAAAAGAAGAGACACAGGGAATGGAGAAAAAAACCACAGTTAAGATGGAGACTCGCACTCGAATTAAATGAAGTATATTCGCACTTATAAGTATAACATCATAACTATGATAAATATAACATCAATAACCTATTTAGGTTTAAAACTAAAAAGAAAAGTCAGATTAAAAGAAAACAAACGACAAAAAAATTAAAGAAAACATCATGTTTAAATGATAATAACTCAATTTTTTTAATTGAAAGCAGGAATGCCAAAAAGATAATTTTTTTTCATTTAAAGCGGAGACGGAAGATGATAATATCAAATTCCCTGGGAAACCATAGAAATATTTTGATCGACCCAGGGCTTCTGGTCACGTAATTCATTGTTATAATACGAGACACATTGATGATATTACGATATCAATACATCCTCGCCATTCACGGAATATCCTTTTCGTGTTCACGATCCTAAAATTTGGCCCAAAATTCTGAAGAGTGTTCAGAGTACTGTTGACCCTCACATTTAAAAAAATAATATTCAGAAACGAGTTTTTTTCCTTTTGTTTTCTTTCCAATAAATTAATGTTCTCTCAAACTATTTCAAATTATAGAAAAAACAAAAAATCTTGTTTCACATTCTTAAAATTTTTTTTTTTTTTTTTGCAGCTTCAAATTTTTGTTAATTCATCATTTGATTTTCAATTTGATTTTAACCTCATCCATTTGATCATCAAATCAAATTGAACCAAAAAAAACATTATCAAATTCATCAATCTGATTGATCAAGTTGACTACATTATATAGATTTTATGCTAACTTTATTTGGTTGACACTCCCCACCAAGTTGGAATTCGTCCAACATATCGAGATAAATAATGAATCTCCCCTACATTTATGTTCATTCTTAGAAGTAAAAAGTCAATAGTTCTCGATTGGAACCTAAATTGGAACTCTATCCCCAGGAAAGGAAACCTTTCTTCTTCGCTAGCTGTCTATTTAATAACATTGTTCAGAAACAAAAATCATTTTTTTCTGATCTTAACACATTCTTTTCGTTGGTGATTTTTCTAATATATTATTTTTGGGTTTCTAAACCTAGGCTTTGTTAGTTTTTTTTGCTCCTTCAATGCTCTAATATTTTCTCCCTTTTAAATACAAAATAAATAATTCATCCATAAGCTTACCAAGTGCAGAGTTTATTTAGTTAAGGATTTTCCACCATTCGCAAGTAGCCTTTTTTAGATGGAACATCAATAATTTCCACACCTTGTGGAAACAACTTGGGCAATTCTTCGTCTGGAACGCTGGGAACCACCATACATTTCATTCCCGGCTGGAAAAAGAGACACATCACTTTCCTACAATTCCACGGTAAATACCGTACTTCAATTCCAATGGCTTGTTGCCTGTGAGGTATATTCAGAAGCCAATCACATTATTCCTTAGGTGTATGCCAGAGGGAGAAGTCAATAGCCCCACCTTAAAAACAATGTACTTGGTTCTGTGTGAAATTCTAAGCCAGTAAAAATAACGTAAGGATAAATTTCACCTGATTGGTTCTCTTATGGAAAACATTAAGCCATTAAAAGGAATACAAAATTTTTAATCGCAAGATTTTGTATTGGTTAACTCTCTGTTTCTCTATGATTTTAAATTGAAGAAAGCATAGTAAAATAAGCAATTTTTGCTAAACAGCCACCTGCTGTGAGCAGTAATCAGAGTAGACAGAATACACCAACCGTACTCCAGTCCTATTTCATATTTGTAGACATGAATGTAGTAACATATTCTTTATATCTGTATATATTTTCTTGTACCCTTTAAAAGATGCTATGGACATATAAATTCAGTACCCTATCCGTAGTCAACTTCCGAAAACTAAATATTAATAGTAATATATGTATCATCCCTAAAAGTACAAACTTTAGGCATAAACTTATAAACGAAAGAATAACACTAATTATATAATTTATTATTAATATCCTCGAAATTATTGCTATAGTATTTTAACCAAACAGGCCGAAGTATACTTTCACCTGAGGGGGAGAATTCCTCCTCTGGTGAAAGCCTGTTTTAAAGCATTAAAAGGTTTTAAGACATCTCTCCAGTCAAAAGCATATTTCGGAAATACTTACCATAAAATGTAATTGGCAAATGTATTTTAAACACTAGTTTCATATTCCTTTATATTATTTTTCATTTTTCAATTTTATTATTTCATACACTATTTCATTTTTCCTTTATATATAATAACCATTAGATATCCGTATACCAAGCCACACAGTAGCAAAATTTTTCTATTTTCTTCAAAAAAGGGTCTACACACCAAATCGAGCGCTGGCTATAAATTCAGGCTCTATACAGGGATAGAGCCGATTCCCCCTCTTTTTTATAATCAAAAAGACCAGGATCAATTTCGAGTACACAAAAGATTATATAGACAACAAGGGTGAACACACGTAAAGGATCATTATTATTTTTCCGGTATCATTCTGCGATCCGTTTCATCTTTGACGTTATCATAAGACATAACCATCAGATTTGTAATATTTAGGAAGTGGACCGAAACAAGAGCAGGACCCAGACATCAGCAAAATGATTTTGGAAGTTTTGTTACAGGTGAGTGGGCCAACTGGCTTATGATTATGGTGTTTTATGTGCGGTTGATGGTGTACACACTAATTTATGACTTTAGTGTTACGGTTATATTTTGATTTGTGTGCAAGTGTTGATTTACGTACTGATCTCTAAAATTATTCCTTTACCCTGCTGGGTATTGCAAGACAGGCTGTCATCTTGAGAGGATTGACATATGCAGATTTCATGCCCATGCTTTTATAGCATTTAAAGCCAGCAGTTAGTAAGTGAAGTTGTTCTCAGTGTACGATTTCAATCACTTTTGACGCAAAAAGGTGTAAATAGTAAAAAAGAAGGAAAAAATTACACAATTCAACGTTTAATAATAAAATGTGGCTTTTGCTAAAATATACATTGTTTCTTCAGCTTTATCAGCTGTAATTAATAGAATCAGGAAAAAAAGCCAATTACATGGAGTTCTATGGAACTTGACCAAGTCCTTTTAGACAACAAAAGACATTGACGATTCATACAAATCTACAGTTCAGTTCTTTAATCCTCTCAGGTGTTTATTTTAAGCCGAAATTATGTATATTCTTATTTTTATTAGAGGGAAACTTCATTTGTTGTTCAATTTTTTTCTTTGTTGTTGTTTGTTACTCAACTTCTTACTTCTGGTTTGTTACTCAGCTTGCTGACGATATTGCCCTCACAGAGGATGGTTCACTGAAAGCCCAAATGGTGTTGAACAAAGTTGCAAACTACTCCACCATGGTCTGATCAAGAATTAATTCAACACAGGCCAAAGTGATGTCTGCCTATTTTCAGACTCTCCCTTCCATATCCTTGGACGGAAATGTCATTGAGCAAGTTGAAGAATTCGTCTACCTCGGATCCTTTGTCAATTCGGAGTAAGCATGGGCACTGTTTCTGTTTCTGTTCTGTTTTTAAAGTACCTGTTTCTATTCTGTTAATACAAAAAAGCAGAAACAGAACAGAAACAGATGACCTGTTTTTTATTTACCTGTCCTGTTTTTTATTTACCTGTTCCAAATCCAGAAATTCCTGGGAACAAATTCTAAAGGCTCTATCCACTAGTGAAATTGCAACCCCCCTTTTCACCGACATAGGGTGGGAAGAATGAAAATTTAAATACCTATCATTGTGCGTTGGTTTTCTGTAAATTGAGAAAAGTAAATGGAGATCCCTTTTAATTCATAAAATATCCAGAAAAAGTAATTTATTATTATCCTGAAACTCAACTGTAAATTTAATATTATTATCAAAACTATTTAAATGCTTACATAAAAGGTCTAAGGAGTCCAATCCATGTTTCCAAACGCACATCACATCATCCATGAACCTACCCTAGAAGCAAGGGGAGGTTGTAAAACTGTTTATAGCGGAGGTTTCAATGGCATCTATGAATAGATTTGCCAATAAAGGAGAAAGAGAAGCCCCCATAGGTAACCCAAAAATTTGTCTATAAAACTCCCCTCGAAAACTTTTCTCTTTGTTGGTTTTTTGTCATGGCTGGCCAGTTCGGCTTAAGATCTTTCATTCTGTTTTTGTAATAGCTATTTTGTCCTGTTTCTGTTCTTTTTTCTACCTGTTTTTCTTCTGTTTCCAATTTTATTTTAGTGATACGAGAATGAAACATTTGAGAATTTCGAACTTAAAAATAGTGTTTTAAATCATAATTCGAAATTGTGAAGAAGCGTGGTTACGCTTCATACAATTTTTAAAATTGGAATGTAAGTAAAATGATTTAACTCAGTGTGTCTAATATATCAAATAGTGCTACTATATTGTTTCAGCTAGGCATAATTAAGGCCTAGAAGTCAGATGAGAGTAGGTATGTGTGTAAATAGGAGGACGGTAAAGGTGTAGTTTAGTTCCACTAAAACAACTTTTTTCTTACTGTACATTACTCAGTAAATTGAGCAGCAAAGTTGCACAGATACTGTCCAGGAGACAAACGACCATTCTTTATTTCCAATCGATCAAAACAAGCTGTTCTACCGAAGCTTTACTGCAAAGCCCTAAGGACAAATTGCAACTTTCTGTGTTTGATAAGCCATATATGAAACAGCTTATTTAAAAAACAACAGGGGGCTTGAAAGCACCATCCTGGGAAACTATCTATCATCATATAAATGGTGCTGCAGAAAAAAGTTAAGCAGAAGGCTGCTTTAAGGTCTGCCACTAAGGCTAGGTTGACTTGCGACTGCTGGTTTGCAAAAGGATCTGGTTTTATAGGTATCACTGCCTATTACCCAGGAATATGAAATATGAGCAGAGGTTGCACCACAGTGTTTTACATTTCAAGAGGCTTAATCATTTTCATACAACTACCAACATCCTTCCAGCAATCCAAGTTGCAATCAGGAAGTTTTCACTGACAGATAAGATGTTCCGCATTGTGACTCTAGGCTATGAGCACTTTCCTGAACTTTATGTTTTGAACATTGTCTTCATTAATCTGCTACACACGCTCTTTGACTTTGGTCCACTCAAAACTTAGCAAATGACATCCCTATAGATGATTGCTTGGAATCCTTTGATAAAGTCGAAAATGTCGATCCAACTGATGAAAATTATTCAGACGGCCTTTCTCTTCCTTGTTCTGAAAACTCCGGAAGTAAAGATACTTTAGCTGAACACTCTGATGAAACTGATACAGTGTCTACGGAAGAGGGTTGGGAAATTAATGGAGAAGAACAGTGGGGAGCTGGGGGTCTGTCAGAAAACGATGTTGTAGAACAGGCTATCAGAAGACACTTTACACTTGCTCAAACATTGAAAAAACTGTGAAAATTATTTAGAAAACTAAATGTTTCCATTGCCAGCATAGTAACTTTAAAAGATATTGTAAAGAGAGTGGCCTTCGTTCTCATATCCCTCTTGACATGAAAGTGCGATGGAATAAAACATTGGAAATGATTGAGTCTACAAAAAACTTAGGTAGCCTGGAAATAGTTTGTTACATTTGTCGAATGTAACAATTTTAATAGGAGTCCCTTTCTTATGTCTAATAGCTAGACTGTACTAGAAGCTACTATTACCGTACTTTCTCCCATGCACGATACCACTGTAATGGTAAGTTCTTCTTACATATCCAATTGGCAGTCGAGCATACATAGTCTTAGAAAGGCCTGAGTTTCTTTTTGTAATACTAGAGCTGGGGATAGTCCCATTGCTCCACCCCTCATAGAATTCATATTACCTGAGTAAAAAAAAGTACTTTGCTACAAGCCTTCATTTTGCAATTAATCTTTTCCAAAAGGCAGCTTATCTGGATCCTTCAATATCTGAAAGGCTGTCACTTGTGGATCGTTCTCTGGTCCCTCAATCTTTGACCCCAGTACTATAGGATATATTAAGTAATGGTGCAGAAACCGCAAGAGAGCCCACTCCAACTCGCCTTTGTACTGCTGAAGTCCTTGAGGCTATGGTAGAATTCAGTGAGGTACGTTGGTTCCAGTCGTTTTTGGATACAACAGGTTTCAAAATCTTAAGACGCTCCTGCAGCGTTAGCAACTCTGCGGTAAATTCCTTAAAATACTTTAAATTGGTAGTCTATCTTTTAGAGTGACATAGAGCTTTCCGGTAAGCTTTTCCTTTTTTTACTAATTTGCATAAATACTAGTACGAATTTATATAAATCCTGGGGAGGGGAGCAAAAAATGCATTTTTTCTTAAATTATACCTTTGAACTATTGGCAGATCCAGAGATTCTGGAGAAGGGGGGGGGAGGTCGGCTAGGAAATAAAATTAGTATTCTTGGATTGTGTAATTATGGTTAATTATAGTCGAGGGTGTCACTGCCCCTTTTCCTTTTGAAATGGGCCAAGAAAACGTATTTACGTACTCAAGAGAAGAGAATACTTAAAGAAAGTATTATGTAGCAAAGAGTCTAAGTTTCTTTGAAATTCGGAATTTGAGAAATTTTACATGACTTATTTACTTAAGACTGGACTAAGTGGAGGGTCTAGAACAATACTTTCTAGCGCAAAGTGCCGTAGAAATAATGGAAGCACCCTTAAACGATTAATTTCCCTTTTGAAAAATTTTCCCAGACATTGGCTAGGAAATAATTAACCTTCTTTCTTCTTTCATACCGTACTTTTGTTTAAGGTGGCTTTCGAAGTCCAAACATCAGGATGGGAGGAGCGGAAAGCATGGTCTGGAGGGAGAAACCACCCCCTCCCAAATCAACTATGGGCTATGCTTAAACACTAATGACTTTGTGCTGACTGCATAATTTCATGCCGAAAACTGTCTTATTTTCGAGATATCCAGGCATTTCTGGGAAGTTCAAACATGATGCTGTACAAACATAAAAGCACATTTTTGGAAAAAAGGGACGGGAAAATGGAAGAAGAAAACCGTAAAGAAAAAAAATGGCGATATTTGTGTGCAGAGACAATTTTTTGCCCTTCTATTAGATACGCTGCACTTTTTTGCGGAAAAAATGCTGTAATACTACTGGGTTTTCTCAAAAGTGACCGCCAGAGAAAAGAACTACCCAAGCCAAGTGCTAATCTTGACGAGAAGTTAATGAGAGACTAAAAAAAATAATATTTTTGTATTGAAGACCCATTCATTTTCTGGATTCAAAACGAAGAGATCTTTCCGGAGCTACCAGAAATCACTCTAAAGTATCTTAGCGTACTACTACTAGTGTCGAGCGAACAGGCATTTTCGATCGCGGATTATTTCGTGCCAAAGCTGTGTGCCTGGACAATGACCAAACATAGAGAAAGCACAATTTTTAAATGATAGCTTTAAGGCTTGAACAACTGATGCTATAATTAACTTTTTGATAATAAGCAAAAACTTATCATTTACAATTTTTTTTTTAAACTTTAAAGTGTTCGAAAAACAGATGCTTAAACAGAAGTTTTTTGGACGAAAACAGCTGTTTTCTGTTTTACCAAAAAAAGAACAGAAACAGGTCTTCTGTTTTGTTGACCTGTTCGGTTTCTGTTCTGTTTTATTCAAGCCCTGTTTATTTTTTTTCTATTTCTTCAAAAAAACAGAACAGTGCCCATGCTTAATTCGGAGGGGGGATCCGACCATGAAATTGAAAAACGTATTTGATTAGCATCTGCCTGCTTCACTCAGCTTATTAAATGACTATGGCAGTTTCAAACATAAGCCTCACTATGAAATTTATCGTCTACGACGCGATCATTAGCGGCACTCTCCGCTGTGTGTAAGTGTGACATCCCAAGTGTGTGAAACTTGGGATGTCAAAGCTCAAAATAATAGAAACCTAGATGTCTTTGTCCACGATTGCCTCCGTCAGCGCTGTAAGCAGCCACGCCCAGTCTCGAAAATTATAAAGAGACAGTGGTTCTTGGGGCTGGATCATTGTCAAAGCTGTGAAGACCACAAATACATCTCGAAATCCGCTATTAAAGCACAGTCGTTCTAAAATTGAAAACGTTGCCCTGGAGGCCAGAAGAAAGATTAGCGGTCAAGGGTAAAAAATGATTTAGAACCACTTGGAGGCTTTCTCCTCTCGGTGGGCTCTGGGACAGAGATTGACTGTATCATGTCGAAGCCGTTGCACCTGGCCGTACCTCGTGGAAGACTTCTGTTGGTGAAATTATTAATGCCGGGCGAGGCGGAGCAGCTCCCTTCACTATTAGGTCATCAATAAATAAAATCATGAATAGGTTTCTTCATTAAAGGCAATCATTGATGAAAATTAGACACCCAAGAAGTCGGGAAGTCTGGAGCTGTGATACAAGTTTTGACAAGTTATGTAGAATTTCATTTTTTTTTTTTTTTTTTTTTTATGAAAGATACTGCACAAAATACGCATTCATATATCATATAGATATTGTACAACAATTTTATGGCTCATCCTTATTTGCAGCGAATTTATTTAATCGACTCGTCCATAAAATATAATATTTGCAGCGAATTTGCAGCGAATTTTGCAGCGAATTTATTTAATTGAATCCTTATTTGCAGCGAATTTTACAGCGAATTTATTTAATTGAATCGTCCATAAAATATAATATTTGCAGCGAATTTGCAGCGACATTTGCAGCGAATTTATTTAATCGACTCGTCCATAAAATATAATATTTGCAGCGAATTTGCAGCGAATTTTGCAGCGAATTTATTTAATTGAATCCTTATTTGCAGCGAATTTATTTAATCGACTCGTCCATAAAATATAATATTTGCAGCGAATTTGCAGCGAATTTTGCAGCGAATTTATTTAATTGAATCGTCCATAAAATATAATATTTGCAGCGAATTTGCAGCGACATTTGCAGCGAATTTATTTAATCGACTCGTCCATAAAATATAATATTTGCAGCGAATTTGCAGCGAATTTTGCAGCGAATTTATTTAATTGAATCGTCCATAAAATATAATATTTGCAGCGAATTTGCAGCGACATTTGCAGCGAATTTATTTAATCGACTCGTCCATAAAATATAATATTGCAACAAAATAATACACATCCAACCAAGCGCAGGGCTCGTAATTAATGGTTGTAACGAAGCTAATAATTCGCTCTTCAATACAAAATGAAGTAATTAAAAGAAAAAAACCTCGAAACTAGAAAACAAAAGACTGGGCAAGGAGTGTACGGAAAGTAACCCTGGCAAGTGTAAACAAGCAGAAAATAACAAAAAAGAATATAAAATACGACTATACTCCATTATCAAAGCTACAAAAATATGCTTAATATTTTCTTTTCCACGGATTACACCCAAATAACTTATTTGAAAACTTTCTTATTATACATTTATTTGACATTAATGGTATTTTGATATCTTATTTAGAATCTAGATATTCAAGAATTAACAATGAAACCTGTTAATTGAAATTATCTGATGCCAGACCTTGCATGAACATAAAACTAGACAATCGAAAGGCAGGGCTAACTGCAATTCCATACCTGTGTTTCATAATATTGCAATTAGTTATATCCGTTTTTTCAATTAAAATGTTTCGTATTGAATTTTAGTGTACTCCTCTGTGAAATTTATCCCCAGTTTATTTTATTTTAGGTAACCTCATACTATGTTGTTATTGGGCACCGGATACTCCACACGCGCCATCCACCAGTCTTGACATTACCCTAGAAAAAGTTATTACCTTCCAGTCTGCAGGAGTGGCCACTTTCTTAACAGCTGTCAACTGAAGCGAATCAATTACACGAAGAATCTCACTAGAAAAAAAGAAAATAAAGTTCCACAAGAAAAGAGATGTTGCAAAATGAGAAAGTAATTTTGTTACAAATCTATTAGCTTTGTTTATTTATTTTTTTACAAGTAGCTCTAAGAACATTGTCTTTTAAAAATGAAATCTGCCAAAACGTCAAAATACCAAAAAATTCACTAAAACCATAATGTAACATATTAAAGTGTACGAAAACATACTGAATCCAAAAAAGAGAAGTTCAACACTCAGATACGCAGTAAAACACAAAAAGTCGAAAATACTGCCATACAAATATACCTCCTGTATTACTTGATAAAACCTACATACGCTTGTAGATAGGCACAAACAATGTTAGTTGGAATGCATATTTTTCCCGAAAGTATTTTGGATTTTGGTATAACTATGACTGGCAAAGTAAAAAGCAGTGGCTTCAATTCACAAAAATTTAAGGAATGAAGGGGGGGGGGGGTAATTATATTTTTCTAAATCTAGAGAGGGGAGCAAATTTATAGATTTTTTCAACGTTTTCAGCAGAAATGCCAAAAAAACATATTCAATGAAAATACCCCCCCCCCCGGCTAAAAAATTCACAGTTTAAGGAGGGAGGGGCAAAACAAAATAGGGAGACCCTTGCCCCCCCCGCCCAAGTGACACTACTGAAAAAATGAATTTACGCTATATTAAACTCAGTCAGCTTTGTGCTATGATGAAATAATAACACTAGTAGTAGCATTTTCTATGCCCATCCCAGTCACTGGAATTGTGATTAAGAAATAAACTTGTATCAATCTCTTTGGGAATATACCTATTTGTAGTACTGTTGTTTAATTTCAATATTGTTTTTAACATTTATCCTTTCTGTAATTTAATTTTTGTATATGGCTCCCAGAAATGAATCCTTCTTAAAGAAGAAAATACAGACTATTTTCATCAATAAATACAAAACAAAAACAAAAAAGAAGAAAAAACAAGAAAGGAAAAAAAGAGAAAGGAACGAGAGCCTTCCCCGAGTTTTGATTTCCTTGTTCTTGAGCTCTTGAAAGTTTTCCCCTTCTTTTCGAAGATTGACAGTGCTCATCGAGTTGGTAAACCTTTCTTTTGTTTTAGCATAGTGTAGCATGCTACAATAGCCCATATCAATTCAGCACCACCTTAGAAATTCCTATTACTCCCCTTTATTTCACCATCATTACTGATTACATAGCTTTTATAATGAATTAAATAAAAAAAAAACAAGTTTTTTAAACTGAAAGTAAGGAGCGACATTAAAACTTAAAACGAACAGAAATTATTCCATGAAAGGGGTGTCCCCTCCTCAACGCCTCGCTCTTTACGCTAAAGTTTTTTATTGTTTTAAAAAATGAAGTTGTGAGACAGAGTCAAACTTTAGCGTAAAGAGCGAGGCGTTGAGGAGGGGACCGCCCCTTTCATATACGGAATACTTTATGCTCGTTTTAAGTTTTAATGTCGCTCCTCACTTTCAGATAAAAAAAAAAACTTAATTTTTTATTTAATTTCTGAACATTTTTGAATTAATGCTGGTTTTTATTTTGGCTCACCGTATATGAATAATTAAAACGAAATTTGCATATTAATTTAACTTTTTTTTTTTTTGTTAAATGGCTTTCTCGAAAGTTGTTTAATTTTATTTGCGAACGTTTCTATTAGTAATAAATATACGTAACTTACGAATTAACTTATATAACAAACTTCTATATTCGTATATTTTTATAACGCAATATTAGGGGGTTCGCTCCCTAGTCAATAACTCGCTCGGTAAAGTTCAAATTTTGTTCTGATTCGTTAAGAATGACCCCTTAATCACAAAGGCCTTTAATTAGAATAAATAGCTCTTATGAAATTACTAAAAAAAAACTTTAGCGTAAAGAGCAAGGTATTGCCTAGGGGGCAAACCCAATCATATACGTAATAATTTCTGTTCGTTTTTAAGTTTTGAAGTGTTCCTTATTTTCAGTTGAAAAACGTGTTTTTTTTTAAATTTAATTTCTGATCGTTTTTTTAAATAATGCTGGGAAGTCCAGTGCCCCCTTCATAGCAATGTCCCTTCCCCTAAGAAAACTTCCTCCATGGGAAGATCCACCCAAGTAACATCCGACCCCTCCCCCCCACTACCAGATAAAATCCCCCCTGAAAATACCTGTATACTTCCCAATAACCAATACTATATGCAAACATTGGGCAAAGTTTATAACTTGCAGCCCTTTCCCTGGGGACTGTGGGGGATTAATCATCCTCAACGACATAGTTACTATGTTTTTCGACCATTTTGAACAAAATGGATATTTCAAAAATTTGATCGGGTGACTTTGGGAAAAAAATGAGCGTGGGAGGGGGCCTAGTTGCCCTCCATTTTTTTGGTCACTTATAAGGGGCACTCGAACTTTTAATTTCCATTCGAATAAGCCCTCGTGTGATATTCTAGGACTACTGGGTCGATACGATCACCCCTGGGAAAAAAAAAAAAAAAAAAACAAATAAACACGCATCCGTGATCTTTTTTTTCTGGCAAAAAATAATAAACTCCACATTTTTGCAGATAGGAGCTTGAAACATCTGCTGTAGGGTTCTCTGATACGCTGAATCTGATGGTGTAATCTTTATTAAGGTTCTATGACTTTTAGGGGGTGTTTTCCCTTTTTTTCGAAAATAAGGCATATTTTCCCAGACGGTTAACTTTTAATGAGTAAGACTAAACTTGATGAAATTTATATATTCTAAATCAGCATAAAAATCTGATTCTTTTGATGTATCTATTGGTATCAAAATTCCGTTTTTTACAGTTTCGGTTACTATTGAGCCGGGTTGCTCCTTTTCGTTACCACAAACTGTTTGATTCATACATCCGCAGACAAATCTTGGAGTTATTTCATAGCTAATCCACTAGCAGCATTAATCTCCTCACGCTTCAAATACAGGCCAGAGCTCATTTCTAGATACTAGGGGCATCCAAGCGTATGAACTCGGAACGTTCTTAAAAAAAAAAAAATTTAAAAGTCTCCACAAAGAGACAAGGGCAGATTCTAATTCGAGTAATTTTTGCGGTTAATTTAAAGGCTAAAAACACACAGGTCGTTCCATTGAAAAGCCAAAGGATAGAAGTATAGTGAAAGTGGGGGCTAAAAACTTCCGCAACCCAACTAGAACTGAATAGGGACACATACTACAAAGGAAATCCTTGGAGGGGGGAGGGAGGCTAGCTAGGGTGAACACAATTCTAATAGAGGAAAAAATGTGTCTAATACAGTTGAATTCATAGGAAACTAAATATAGACAAAGAGATTAAAACGTTTGAAAGTTTTTGCCCTCTGGAGATAATCCAGTGGGAGCATATGTATAATACATAATCATGTATCCTTGATTTTTTATGGTTTCTAGTGAGATGCATAGGTGTAATAACGGCCAAGTGTTACCAACAAATTTGTCAAAGAGTGGGGGACAACAAAACGACCAAAAATCACATATTTAACCTATACACATCAAATTTAAATATGTACAGATATGGTAATATTTTTTTATATGGTAGTATATAGATTTGCTAACCAGATATTATAAATCTTTTCCGAGTGGAGGACAACAAAACTACAAAGGAGCACATATTTAAACTACGGATCTCGAATTTCACTATGTACAGGAATGGTAATGTTTTTCAAAGAGTGGAGGGTAATAAAAACATTTGGTGGGAAGTTTAGAATTTCATAAAGTCAAATTAAAATAGGCATAATTTATATTTAGCCAAATTACAAAATGGCTATCCTTCACCAAAACTAGCCTAAAATTTCGTAGAAAAATTTTAATTCGTACATAGTGGGTTAGGAAAATTTCAATTGAAAATTTTTGAAATTCTTCATCTAAGAATATTTCTGGTTATCTTATGATTTGTAATTTGGCTCATTAACCAAGGCATATGGGAAGACTAAGCAGTACTAGATAGGGTTTAAAATGTCAGATCTAAGAGTTTAGTGTTTAGCTGAAAAAATCGGATAACTTCCTTTCATTGTTGAAGAAAGGAAGGAAATAGGGTTAATTAGAGGAAATAGGGATAATTAAAGGTTTCCCTTCTCATTAGATACCGTCCTAGCATACGGCGTGGAATTAATTAAATAGGCATTTTTTGTCAAAATTTCAAAGCGTTTGAAGAAACTGAATATAAATCTGCATTCAAGCTCGAAATTTATACCTTTTGAAGCAAAACTATCAAGTAAGACCATTAATATGGAAAAACAAGAATTAATACAGCAATACTTTGTTAATGTTTTTACTATACAGTAAAAAAAAAATAAAAAAATACAGCATTGGAATTTGCAAACCCTACCGGCAGTGCTGATCTCCGTTTCATGACCCTTCAGCCAGGAAGTGCAATGGGGGGTTGAGGGCCAGTCATCCTGTGATTTTACACACCCTTCCTGTTTACCTTCCCCTAACTGTACTGCTGCTAATTTTAGTTTAACCTACAAAGCTCAACTCCAGTTTATCCTGCTTAAACTAAATAACTAATATCTTTTTATCCATATAATGAAGCACACTCTACAATAGATGTTTTTGCCACAACTAATTACAAATAATATATTTTCGATTTCCAGGTATTCTATAGTATATTACAGGTAATTATTTGGTTATAAACCCAAAAACTGTTTTCCTAATTTAGTAATATTCATGAAAAAGGTGCACCCCTGCATCTAAATCTAAATTTCTGCGTACGAATACACGGCTCAGAGGTGGATTACTGAAATTACAAGAGCACTAAAAATAAGAGATGGCTTTATTCCTTTTACCTGGTATTTTCTACATTCGCAACTTGTTATAAATAATATAAAGGAATGCCATTCATTTTCTGAATTCAACCAATTCATGCTTCAATTGACAATAGATAAATCTTGTTAGTTTCTATTTTTCCTTGTGGGTCAGAATTTAATTTATTAAATTAATCTTCAAATGTGTTTACATGTGTCTTTGCTTTATAGAGAACAAATATTTATTCTGTTTAACCATTAAAAAAAAAACAAAGCTTACTCAAAGTTGCGACCCGTTGTTGCTGGATACAAAATTGACAATTTCATTTTCCTGTCAGGACCGATCACAAACACAGCACGTGCTGTTAGGGCCACGCCTTCTTTATTCACTTCATCAGGATCAATTATACCAAGGCTGGTGCCCAGTGATCGGTCAGTATCTGCTATGATAGGATATGGGAAATCTCCTGCTGTATTTCCGAAACACTGTATATCCTAAAATCAAAATAAACTTATCTTACTACAAAAGAGAATCAAAGAGCAAAAACACTAAATAAAGTAAACAAAAGAAATTCAGGCTAATAACATGAAAACAAGGAACCTTAGCCTGAAATTTCAACCAGGCGTCTTAATTTTTTGCAATTGGTAAGTCTCTGTGCAGCCAATCATTAGTCTGAAAAACATCACGCGATATTATGCATTGAGTACCAGAGGCAAGTACCCCTCCATTATGCAATCAATCAATAGCCAGTAGGTTTTCAATCCCCAATCGAGAGTCTACACTATATTTGACTCAACTCCAATCTTAATTATTATTTATAACGTTTTGAAGAAAAAATATTTTGGGGAAAAAGATTAACTTCTTATGGTTTCTTTTTATTGTAAGTTTTAACTAAAGTTCTAAGAAAAATAATTAAGAAAAAAGAAAAAAAGGGGATCTTTAGCCAATGAATACGGTGAAAAGAAAGCATATATTTTGCAAAGAGATCCACCATACTGTTCTCAGTGCAACAGGAAAGGTGGGCTAAAATTACCATCAATTTTTTATATACACATTAACTATTTTTCTTGTTTCTTTGTTGTTTTATCAGGATGCAGCGTAATTCTCCCGGAAAATCCCCCCGCCCCCCGTGGAAAATTCTTCCACTTATAAAAGTGAGCAGCCAAGGGAAATGAAGAAAAATAAAAAGAATAAGAAAAGAAGGAATTCTGGACTATTCTACCTGTATTTCAAAATACAAATTCCAAATTCCAAAATACACGCGTAATATCAAACAATTCGTGGTAACAAACTGTAAAAAAGGAGCAATGCAGCTCAAAAGTAACCAAAACTCCAAAAAACGGAATTTTAATACCAAGAGGTATATCAAAAGAATTGGATTATAATGCTGATTCCAAACATATAAGATTCATTAAACTTAGTTATACCCATCAAAGGCTACGAGTTGAAGAAAATTTGCCTGATTTTCGGAAAAGGAGGGAAATAACCCCAAAAAGTCAAAGAATCTTAATGAAAATCCTACTATCAGATTCAGAGCATCAGAGATATCTATTGTAGAGGTTTCAAGCTCCTATCAGCAAAATGTGGAATTTTTTGTATTTTTTGCCAGAAAGAGATCACAAACGAATATTTAGTTGTGTTTTTTTTCCCAGGGGGTGATCAAATCGACCCAATGGTCCTAGAATATCGGAAGAAGGCTTATTCGAACGAAAATTTAAATTATAAGTATTAGGGTGAATTTTCTACTAGGGGGTATTTTACCGGGAAGAATTTTCCAGGAGGTTAACTTTTCCGGGGAACATTTACACTGGGGAAATTTGCCAGAATTCTTATACAAAATTCTTTTTATTTGTCTTACTTTCTCTTTGCCGACTCAATTTGACATGTGGAGATGTAAAGGGTAATTGTCCAGGGTAATTTTAACAGGGATTGGATTGTCTGTATGATCTTTCCATGGGATGGGGGATTTTTCAGTGGAGGTGGAGACAGATTTCCTGACATTATTTAAAAAATAATCAGAAATTTAAAAAAAAACAAGTTTTTTAACTGAAAGTAAGGAGCAGCATTAAAACTTAAAATGAAAGGAAAGTATAACGCATATGAGGGGGTTCTCCATACTCAACACCTCGCTCTATACGCTAAAGAATTGTCCTAATTCTTTAAGAACAGCTCCTGAAACACAAAGGTCGTTTAATTAGAACAATAAGAAGTTTTTTTTAAACGTACTAAAAAACTTTAGCACGACGAGTAACATGTTGAGGAGGGCGCAAACCCCCTCATATGCGTAATAATTTCTGTCCGTTTTAAGTTCTATTGTTACTCCTTACTTTCAGTTAAAAAAAAACTTTTTTTTTTAATATGGTGTAGAATCAAACAGTTTATGGTAACAAACTGTTAATAAGGAGCAATTTGGGCAATAGTAACCAAAATTCTACAACAAAGAAATTTAGATAACAAGTAATGCATCAAAAGAATTGTTTTTTTTATGCTGATTTCAAATATATAAAGTCCATTAAGTTTATTGTTAACACATCATTTTTTCCGCAGGGGGATCTTTCTCTGTGTGCGGGAGAGGGGGGCTTATCAGTTTCCTAAACTCTATGTTTTAGATATATTCATTTATGTGCATAATCTTGTCTGATTACCTTAATCCATCCTTTGTGTGATTCAGTTGAGTCAATAGATAAAGCAATCACTTTAACATTTCGTTTCTGAAATTCAGGCATTAATTTTGCAACCCTGGTTAGCTCAGTAGTGCATACTGGTGTATAATCAGCAGGATGCGAGAACAGGATAGCCCAGCTAAAAAATGAAAACAATATTTAATGCACTTAGAGACATTCAAAATAATGATGAAACACAATTTTAGTTGCCAGAATTTGAACACCATTAATAAACAAGGGCCCACGGTGTTTGAAAAGTAACTCTACTGCCTGTGTATGGTCTGATTACCATCTTTTGGGGGGAAAATATTGAAAAATAAAACAAACAATGAAAAAAGGGACAAACAAGATAAATTGCATGTTTTTAAAATAACATACAAGTTAAAAAGTGACAATAATTGCTGACTGTCTGGCATTTGAGAATAAAAAATGCGCGTGTTTTAGTCCAAAAATGTCCAACACGCCTTAGAAAAAAATTAATATAAAAAAATTTCACAAATTTGTGTACCAATTTGGGTCAATCAAGTACATCGGTGCTAAGATCTCAAACATAAAATATATGGATCTAGTTTTTGGAGGTTTACACATTAAAATTGGAATTACTGTGATTTTTAAAGGAATCAATCAGGGCAGTTGGTAGACAGTAGCAACTGGTAAAACTGCTCAGAAAAGCTTTAAATCCAATTCTTTCTGTTTAAGTGCCTCAATCACAACTTCCCACCCAAAAGCCCTTGTCCTTTTCAGTCCCTGTAATCCCTTCGCTGAGATTGTAAATCTGAGCCTGCATAACCTTTGATTGAATCAGAAGGCTCAGAAAGAAAAAGTCACATTGACTAAACTAAGAGAAAAAACAAAAATGATATTGCACTATACAGCAAGAAAGTCAAACTTGATTTTTCACTGCAAGATCAATATGCAGTAAACCTAGATAACCTGCCCACCCTAGTTGTTGAAGACAAGTATTTTTATGGAAATCTATCTGATTTTGGCTAACTCTGGGCCTTTGAATTCAAGAATAGTCCCATTTTTTCTCTTATCACGTCACCTTTTAAGCAACAGGACAGACATGTGTATAGGAAATGCTTTTTGAAAGGGAGGAGGGATAATACATAAAAAACCAATTTTATTTTATAATTTGAATATGAAGTGCCCAAAAATTCGGAAATATCCAGGATTTTTTTTTTTTTTTGAGGAGCAGGACAGGGTCCAAAGGTCCCCACCTGCATATGTCCTTGTTGCAAGATACCCACTTTTTGTCTTAAGAATCATACAAGATTTGACTATATAAGGAGGATAGAGGCAAAAACCTATCAAACATCAGTGGGATAGCTAGGGGCCAATAAAAGGTCCACTTGTCCCCAGACACAGCATCTTTTGACATCATTAAGACACATGTTTTTTTTTTCAATCTTTGGGGCATTTGAATATAGAAAAACCAATACATCTTGGAGGATCAAAGTTGGAACTTCCAGGGAGTGTTGGAGGGACCAAGTGTACCTAGAATTTTACTCAGGGATTGGAGGCAGAGGTGAATCAAAAGACACCATGTGTGTCCAGGTTATCAAACCAGCATATCTGCAATTTGGTAAAGGTTTGGGGATGTGGTTGAAAGTTTCAGGAAGTGTTGGAGAGTGATAAGTGGAACTTTAACTTTGACTTGTGGAGAGTGCAGTGGAGGAGGGAGGGACTAAAATTTATTTGTCTCTAATCCACCTAAAAGCTTTGGCATTATAAACCACCATTGGACTTAAATCTATTCCCAGTGAAGTAGCAATGCAAATCAAAAGATGCTATATTTACTTAGTTTATCAAAATATTGTATCAGCGATATCTCGTGAACAGTTTGGGAGATTGATTTAAAATTTTCAGGGAGTACCAAGGGACCTCGTGAGCCTTAACTTTTGACCTTGTTTTAACTTTATAATTTCCAATAAAATCCTTGGCAATGTTTTTTGAATGCCAACAAAGCATTCTGTAATTGACAAACAAAGCATTCAAAGCATTCTGTAATTGTTTCCACAAAATATTCATTTTTAACAGGCAGCCAAACCTGTGGACCACCAAACACACTGGCATTTATTATTTCAAATGACAGTTGAGGAAATGCTGAAATGAGATACTTAAAGCAGTCTCTATCAGTTGGCGAAACTTTAACAAACTGTCTCATCAGTCCTGATTTTATATGCAGAAATGGAAATACTGCGTCCTTTCTGTTGACAAGTGTTTGATGTAGAATTTTTTGATTACCAGGTTTCAAGTTAGATCATGTTACCCAGTTTGACTGCACCAATTGCTTCTCACAAGTTCTACCTCCCATATAAACAAAAAATAAAACAGGAATATCTGATGTAGGCCTACCCACTTTGCTGGGCTAAGAGAAAGCAGAAGATTTTAGAATCAACGCAGATGAACTAGAAAACTTCCCTATTGTCCCTCTGCTAATTTCCATCATAAGTGCTTGAATATGCTTGGTTTGTTTATTATTTACCTGGTAATTTTACCATTCCCAGTCAAAGGAGAGCCACTAGTACATTTGCCAAGCAAACTCATTTTCCTCATTTAAAGCAAAGAATAGTGATCAAAATAAATGAAAAACCCCTCGCAAAGTTTACAAGGGTGCATCAACTGTTGACAGACATGGATGAAGGGATACGTGATATATTTAAGTTATGTATACTTTTGATTTTGCAAGAGCCAAGAGATTACTCAGATGACTGTTATTTTTTTGTAGTACAAATGTCAGGATATAGCAGGAAAAGCAAATGTCAAATAGAGTATCTTACATTCCCATCAGCAATATGCCAATGCCTCATATAGATTAGATTCTACTGTCAGTTTTCAAAGAATTGCCCTCTGAAAATAAAATAACACAAATTTAGCACATACCAAAGTCGTTCTCAAAAAGGAGCTTAGGTGTTTCCGATTCATCTTCTTCTGTTTCAGCAGAAGTGGGCTTTTCAGTTGAGACTATTCAGCCGTTTTCCTTTTGATTCACTCTGTGAGCTGAACAGAGCTACTGAATTGGTTGCTTCTTATTTATCTAGAATCTGCTTAGATTTCTTTCAGTAAATCTTTTGCTTCTATAAGTTGAAATATAATAGGATAAATATTGAGTTGTGCTCTGTGTGCAGATATAGTCAGCTAGACTCTAAGCTGGTAGTGAGCCTATTTGAATATTACATTCAAATAGGCAATGGTCAATTGTTTCATTTTTACATTACAATACCTGCAAAGAGGGGAAGAGGGAACTGAGCAACTTTGATTAGGGAACTGATATGAAAACGCCTGAAAATTTAGCCCATTTGAGCCAGACCAAATTCTATGATAAATTTTCGAAAGGTGTTTATTGGGGAAGGGATTAAAATTAGATTAGTCTTATTTAACAATACCTCTGATAATCTCCAGCAGTATATGTCTCTAATGGGGATTGGTCTCTGACTTAGCTGGTCTAAATTTAGAGAATTTTTTGCAATTTCCTCAGCCTGATGGGTACCAATTATACCTAAGTGGCTTGGAGCATACTGAAGGTAAGTTCTTATGCCTCTTGAAGCAAGAGTATCAATAATGCTAAGACAATGAAAGTGTCTATGTCCATCTTATACTGAGAAGCTGAAGACAGCAGCTCAAGGCTTGACAAAGAGTTGGAATAAACTATAATATTTTGTAAGTTAGCAATCAAAGGTTAATTATTCAGGAGGTGCTCTGAAGCCATGATTATGGCATTTAACTCTGCAAATATTATAGATACATTATCATACATTCTCTCACCCATGGCAATATTAAGGGGTGGGAGAAAAGCTCTAATTGCCACTTTCTCATTCATTTTGGACCCATCAACAAAAATTTGGAAATGTTTTTATATGTAATTGTATTAAATACAGCAAATTTTTTCTGGATGAAGGCAATGGGGGTAAGTTCTTTAGTCCACTCCGAGAAATCAGTTTATTATGATGATTGACCAGCTCCATGGGGGGTTTGGGGGACAGTAGGTGCAATAGACTTTGCTAGCACTGGGAATTTCTTCTGGATATTAGCATATTCATTTGCAATGCCTCTATACATGGATGGATTTCTTAACCAGTTATGCAGGGTATGTGAGCTATTGGCTTCAATTTTTTGTCAAGTAATTTATTAAAAGAAATCTTCATCTTTCATTTATTGTTGATAATCCACTCTCAGTAAGCAGAAACTTACTACTTGTTGGTTTCCTAAGACCAAATATGAGATGGATAAATCATTTTGTGTTGTTCAATTTTTTTGCAGCACCATAAATAATGAGCCTGTAATCAATATGGGGTCTTATATACAAAATAAAAAAAACAAGTTTTTTAAACTGAAATTAAGGAGCGACATTAAAAATTAAAACGAACAGAAATTATTCCGTACATGAAAGGGGCTGTCCCCTCCTCAACGCCTCGCTCTTTATTCCGTATATGAAAGGGGCTGTCCCCTCCTCAACGCCTCGCTCTTTACGCTAAAGTTTGACTGTCTCACAATTTTTTTTAAAACAATAAAAAACTTTAGCGTAAAGAGCGAGGCGTTGAGGAGGGGACAGCCCCTTTCATATACGGAATAAAGAGCGAGGCGTTGAGGAGGGGACAGCCCCTTTCATGTACGGAATAATTTCTGTTCGTTTTAAGTTTTAATGTCGCTCCTTACTTTCAGTTTAAAAACTTGTTTTTTTTATTTAATTTCTGATCGATTTTTAGTTAATGCAGCTTTTATTAGCATAAAAATTTTACTTTTCTTTTGCTAAATGAATGTCTTTACAAATTAACTTACGTAACTAACTTCTATATTCGTGTATTTTTCTTCTGGCAAAAATTCAAAGTTGCAGATTTTTGCAGATATGAGCTTGAAACCTATGTAATAGGGTTTTCTGATACGCTGAATCTGACGTTGTGATTTTCATTAAAATTCTTCCACTTGTAGGGGATGTTTCCCCCTCTTTAAAAAAATCGAGTAAATTTCCTCAGGCTTGTTGCCTTTGATGAGTAATACTAAACTTAATAAAATTTATATATTTAGAATCAGCATTATAAACACATTCTTTTGATACATTTATTGACATCAAAATTCCGTTTTTAAAAGTTTCGATTACTATTGAGCCGTATCGCTTGTTTTTTTATTGTTTTTTTTTATTACGTATATGTTATTACGTATATGAGGGGGTTCTGCCCTTAGTCAATACCAAGCTCTTTACGTTAAAAGTTAAAAAAAATTTGATTCACAAACCCCTGAATCACAAAGGCCGTTTAATTAGAAGAGATAGCTCTTTTGAAAGCACTAAAAAAAAACTGTAGCTTAAAGAGCGAGGTATTGACTTGGAGGAGAACCCCCTCACATACGTTATAATTTCTGTTCGTTTTAAGTTCTAATATTCCTTCTTACATTTCAGTTGAAAAAACTTGGTTTTTTTTTATTTAATTTCTGATCGTTTTTTAAATAATGCTTGGAAATCCGGCGCCCCCTTCATAGAAATGTCCCTTACCCCAAAGAAACATCCTCCACGGAAATATTCTCCAGAGTAACTCCCTCCTCTAGCCCCCCTCCAGAAAAAATCCTTCCTGAAAATGGTTGTATACTTCCCAATAACCAATAAATAATGCTGGCAAGTCCGGCGCCCCCTTCATGGCGATTTCCCTTCCCCCATGACAACTTCCTTCATGACCAGATCCTCCAACATAACCCCCGACCTCCCCTTCCCTCCCACTAGCAGAAAAAAAACCTCCTGAAAACTTCTGTATACTTCCGAATAACCAATACTATATGTTAACATTGGGTAAAGTTCATATCTTTTAGCCCTCCCTCTGGGTACTTCGGGGGATTAAGTCATCCCAAAAGACATATTTATCATATTTTCGACCATGCTGAACAAAATGGCTATCTCAAAATTTTGATCGGGTGACTTTGGTAAAAAAATAAGCGTGGGAGGGGGCATAGTTGCCATCAATTTTTTTGTTCAATTAAAAAGGTAAATTTAACTTTTTTTTTCCTTTACATTTAGCCATCCAAATTTTTTATAGTACAACTGGGTGTATACTATAACCCCTTAAAAAAAAAAAAAAAAAAAAAAAAACAAACAAATAAACAAATAAACACGCAACCGTGATCTTTCTTCTGGCAAAAAATGGAAAAATCCACATTTTTGTAGATAGGAGCTTGAAACCTCTACAGTAGGGTTCTCTGATACGCTGAATATGATGGTGTGATTTTCATTAAGGTTCTATAACTTTTAGGGGGTCTTTCCCCCTTTTTTGAAAATCAGCCAAATTTTCTCAGGCGCGTAACTTTTGATGGGTAGCTCTAAACTTGATGAAAGTTATATATTTGAAATCAGCATTGAAATCTGATTCTTTTGATATATCTATTGGCATCAAAAACCCGTTTTCTAGAGTTTCGGTTACCATTGAGCCGGGTCGCTCCTTACTTACAGTTCGTTACCACGAACTGTTTGATTGGAGTAAAGTTTTCTCATTACAACCCCAGGGTGTGTAAAGTAGTTGATGCAAAGGTGAAAATTAAATTTTTGGTCAAGTATGAGACCTAGGTAATTTATTTGATTGTCCTCTGGAATAATTAGTCAGTTTAGAGTTAGTCTTACATTAACATTATTTTGCTTATGATGGAATTGGATGATTTTCGACTTGGTTGGTGCAATAGTTAAATCAGATTTTTGAGAATTTTTTCAAATTGGAAAAGTGACTTTTGTGACTTTGAATATGCAATCTCAAAGGTGCTGCCAGTTGCCCATAATACCAGATCATCAGCATATTGTAAATTTACGAGTGGGAGGCTCATGTCCCAGAGAAATAGGGATCCATCATTTCTATTGACCTTAAAATGATCTGCTTCCTCATTGCCAAGATAGTGGGCATATTAAATATTCCTGTTTTTTATTTTGTGTATAAGGGACAGCAGAGCTAGTGAAAAACAATAAGTGCATCCAAATTGACTAAAAAGATCTGACCCAAAGCCTGGTAATCAAAACATTCTGCATCATTCTGTTGTTAATAAAAAAGACGTTGTATTTCCACCACTGCATACAAAATTGAGTCTCATGAAACAGTTTGTTAAAGCTTTGCCAACTAATAGAGACTGCTTCAAGCCTCTCATTTCAGCATTCTCTATACTGTCATTTAAAGTGACAAAGGCTAGTGTGTTCAATGTGCTGTGGGTTTAGCAGCTTGTTAAAGATGAACGTTTTGCAAAAAAAATGACAGAACTTCAAAAGAATACTTTATTGACATTCAAATAAAAAAACGTCAAAAACTTTCTTGGAAATTACAAAATTACACAAAGGTCAAAATTTGAGGTCCACCAGGTCCCTCAAGTGATCAGAACTCATCCAGACCCCCATGCCCTTTTTACTCCAAATGTATCCAATAAAATTTTGGGATGGCCATTTTGTTAAAAATAGTTCAAAGATCAGATAACAAAAACTCCAGGGTCAACACAACCCCTTAGAGCCCAAGAACAAGTGTTGTACATATATGGTTTTTAGGGAAGCGATGGTTGTATAAACTTCAGAGGAGGCTCATTAGATTGGAAATCAAAAGTTCCAGTGCTGAAATGATCAGTGCCTTTTTAAAAGTCAAAAGTGACTGAAGGGCAGCTGCCCCCCCCCACCGAGCCCTTTCTTCCACAAATGCATCTGATCAAATATTTGAGATAGCCATTTTGTTCAAAATAGTTCAAAGATTAGATAACAAAAACTCTGGGGTGGACACAACCCCTCAGAGCCCAGGGGCAAGTGTTGCAAATTATGCCCAGGAAGCCTATAAGGTTTTTATGGAAGGGGTGGTGGAATAAACTTTCAAGGAGCCTCATTTGAATAGAAATTAAAAGTTCTAGTCCCCCCAATGCCCTCTTTTCCCAAAATGCTTCCAATTAAAATCTTGAGAAAGCCATTTTGTTCAAAAAATCAGATAAAAAAAAACTTTGGGGTCAACAGAACCCCCCAGAGTCTGAGGGGAAGGGTTGTAGGTTATGTCCCAGGGGCATATAAGGTTTTTATGGAGGAGCCGGTCATATAAACTTCAAAGGGGGCTCAACTTATTAGAAACTGAAAGTTCTATTTCCCTTTTTAAAAGTCAAAGGTGATCATATGGCAACTAGCCCCCCCCTCCCCCCACACCCTCTTTTTCACAAATTCATCCAATCAAATTTTGAGATAGTCATTTTATTCAAAATAGACCAAAGATCATATAACAAAAACTCTGGGGTTTACACAGCCCCACAAAATCTGGGGGCAAGTGTTTTAAGTTATGCTCCAGAGGCATATAAATTTTTTATAGAAGGGGTGGTTGTATAAACTTTGGAAGGGTCTCATTTCATTGGAAATTGAAAGTCCCAGTTCCCTTTTTAAGAGCGAAAAGGGATTGGAAGGCAACTAGCCTCCTCCCTTCTCTTCTCTCACCAAATGTGTCAGATTAATTTTTTGAGAATTTTTTTAGTGATTTTTTTGAGAATGTTTTGAGCCATTTTGTTTAAAGTAGACCAAAGATCATATAACAAAACTGCAGGGTTAACACCCCCCCCCCCGAGCCCAGGGGCAATTGTTATAAATTATGCCGTTGGGGTATGTAAGGTTTTTTGGCATGGGTGGTTGTATAAACTTTGGATGGGGCTTAATTGATTAGAAACTGAAAGTTCTAGTTCTATTTTAAGAATCAGAAGTGATTGGCGTTCAACTACCCCCCCCCCCCACACCCTACTTTCCAAATAAATTCACTTGAAATTTTGAGATAGCCATTTTGTTCAAAATAGTCCATGTATCATATAACAAAGCCTTTCAGGATGACACAGCCCTAAAAAGCCCAGGGTCAAGGGTTGTAAGTTATTCCCTGGGGGCATAAAAGGTTTTATGGGAGGGAATGGTCTCATAAACTTTGGAGGAAGCTCATTTGATTGAAAATTGAAAGTTTTAGTTCCCCATTTTAAGAACCAGAAGTGATCAGATGGCAACAGGCCCCCAACACACCCTCTTTCCCCCAAATGTATCCAACCAAAAATGTGAGATAGACATTGTGTTAAATTAAGTCCAATGATTATATAATGATGTTTCAGGTTGATACAGACCCCAGAGCCCTGGGGCAAGGATTGTAAGTTATGCCCAAGGGACGTATAAAGTTTTTATGAAAAAGGTGGCCGTATAAATTTGGAGGTGGTTCATTTGATTAGAAATTGGAAGTCGTATTTCCCTTTTAAAGAGTCGAAAGTGATCAGAGGGCAAACAACTCCCTTCCCCCCATGCCATCTTTTCCCCAAACGCATCTGATCTAACTTCTGAGATAGCCATACTGTTAAAAATAGTCCAAAGATCATATAGCAATGCCTCAGGATAGACACAATCCCCAGGACAAGGTTTGTAAGTTATGCCTCAGGTGCATATTAGGTTTTTATGGATGCGGTGGTCATATAAACTTTGAAGGAAGCTCATTTGATTGAAAATTGAAAGTTCTAGTTCCTTTTTAAATCAGAAGTGATTGGAAGGCATCAAGCCCCCCCCCCCCCGCAACAGCCTTTTCACCCCAAAAACAATGGATTGAAGTTCCATAGCAACTGAAGTTCCACAGCCAGTGGCAACAAGCAGCCTCAAGAGCAAATTCAAGCCTCAGTCTCCTCAAATACACCATAACCAGCTGCGCCCATACAGACTTTCTAAGGCTATAGTCAGGTTTGTTTTTGACTTTGGGGCATATCTCTCCTCCACTTCCTCACTTCAAAATGACTGGTAGCTGGTTAATATTAAGCCAATATACAACAAAATCAGAAGGGACCTTGCCAGTAAATATCAGCCTATAAGTCTCACATTGGTTGTATGTAAATTACTTGAGGGCATCATAAACAAAGCACTAGTGTCTCACCTATAAAAAATCAGCTGCTTAGCAAAAGCCAACATGGTTTTCAAAAACGACATTCAATTGATACCATCCTAATTGAGTCATATGACTTTGTGACTAGACTCTTAGATATTGATCAACCAGTGGATGTAGTATTGCTTGACCAGGCCAAAGCTTTTGACTAAGTTCAACATGAACTATTAATTTTGAAATTAAAGGCTTGTGAAGAGCACAAAAATATTTTAGATTAGATAAAAGCCTTATTAACTGGAAGGACTCAGAGAGTGATGATGTACAGCTGCAAGAGCAATATTGTCTTATCTGAATTACAACCAGTCAAGAGTGGAGTACCTCAGGGGACCATCCTGGGTCCTGTATTATTACCTTAAATCACACTTGACAGTGATATGGACAAATCCAGTATATGCCAGTTAGTGATGATGGGGCTGCAGGACATCTGCTGCATTCCATTGAGTGAGCCATGGTTTTGTCACCCAGTCCTTGTTGAGATTTAATTTGAAGCTATCAATTGTTGTAGATCCCACCATCCTCTTGCTTAGGTCATTCCACAGGCCTAAAATTTGACTGAAGAAGAAATTGTTTCTTTTTTCTTATCTTGGCACACTTGCAGAATAGCTTTGCTGAATAACCTCTGGTACTTGATGACCAGGCAGGTTCAAACATATCTTTGTTATCAGACTTGAGCAACTTATAGGTCATTATCATATTGCCTCTGCATTGATGGTATGTCAGAATTGGTAGCTTCAGGCACTGCAGTTGACATCCACAGTCTGTATCTTTTAGACCCTTTACACATTTTGTCAACTGTCTCTGAACAGATCCGAGAGCCATCTGGTCTGTTTTATTAATTGGTGTGGCAACACACATCCCATACTCCAATCTAGGCCTCACCAGGCTTTTATAGAGTTTAGTCACTATTGCTGAGGATCTACTAGTGATTGTTCACTTAATGATACCAAGAGTCTAGTTATCCCCTGCTACTGCAGAATAGAGGTGGCAGTTGAGTTTGACATCTTCATCCACAACAACCCCCAAATCTCTTTCTATGGTACTCTAAGAAATCAGTTGTCTCAGACCAGAATTTGATAACATTGAACTTCATCTCAGTCTGTTCTGTCCTTCATCTCAGTCATCAACACTTCATCTCAGTCTGTTCTGTCCTACCCTGGGACAGCCTGTAAGAGCCCCCATCTAGTCTTAACCCCTAGAAATCTTCAAGAAAGGAGTTGATGAAGACTGGGTCAAAGCTGTATGGAGGCTAAACTGACACGTCAGATCATAATCTCAAAACATCACCAGCAATGTTTACTATAGAAGGTTCAATGCCACCGTATCTCACTGGATAAGTGGATATGCCATTTCAAGTATGATTGTCCTTGTTCATGCTACATTTATGAAGCTTCTTAATTCTGCACTTCCTACCTCACTGTGCCAGAACCAGATCCTCCCAGTTCATTTATCTTTGGTGGTACTAACTATAAAGAAGCTCAAGTCAAGTTCTACTGATGGTGATGGAATAAGTTCTTCTTCTTCTTCTATTTAACAGCAGGTGGGCTTTTCAGTGATACTATTTAGCCCTTTTCCTTTTGCTTCACTCTGTGGGCTACAGAGCTACTGGCTTGATTGCCTCATGATTATTAGATATTTTCAAATATCTTTCAGTAGATCTTTCGACTCTAGGAGTTCAATTATGAGATGATAGATGTCAATTTCTATGCTCTGTGTGCAGGTCTTCTTCTTCTATTTAACAGCGGGTGGGCTTTACAGTGATACTATTTAGCCCTTTTCCTTTTGCTTCACTCTGTGGGCTACAGAGCCACTGGCTTGATTGCCTCATGATTATTAGATATTTTCATATATCTTTCTGTAGATCTTTTGACTCTAGGAGTTCAATTATGAGTTGATAGATGTCGATTTCTATGCTCTGTGTGCAGGTATATTTGGCTAGGCTCTGGGCTGATAGTGAGATTTTGAGGTGTTTGAAGCATTTTAACAGTTTGCAAAGCAGGGTATGTTGTGCAGGCGTCAGCATATTACATTCAAATAGGCAATGGTCAATTGTTTCATTATTCATATTACAATGCCTGCAAAGAGGGGACAGGGGAATTGAACCACTTGAATTAGAAAACTTATACGAGAATGCAAGAAAATTTAGTCCATTTGATCCAGAACGAATTCTATGATAAATTTTAGAAAGATACTTATTGGGAAAGGGGAAAGGATAGGATTAATCTTATCAAAATTAATATCTGATAGCCTCCATCGGTAAATATCTCTAATCGGGATTGGTCTCCCACTTGGCTGGTCAATATTTATAGCATTTTTTGCTATTTCATCAACCTGATGATTACCACTTATGCCAGAGCGGCTAGGAATATACTGAAAATAAGTTCTTATGGCACTTGAAGCAAGATTATCTATAATACTGAGACAATGATAAGTGTCAATGTCCAACTTATATTGAGGAGCTGAGGCCAGCAACTCAAGGGTTGATAAAAAGTCGGAATATACAACAATATTATTTGAATTTGCAATCAAAGGTTAGTTTTCTTTAATGTGTTCTAATGCCATGATTATGGCATTTAACTCAGCAGACATTACAGATAAATTATTATATAATCTCTCGCCCATTGCAATTTTCAGGTGAGGAAGGAAAGCACCACTTGCTACCTTCTCATTCATTTTTGACCCATCAACAAATATTTGGAAGTGATTAGGGGTTAATAAGCAATGGGGGTTAAATCTTTAGTCCACTTTGAGAAATCAGTATTTATTATGGGACTTGACCAATTCCATGGAGGGGATTGGGGGAAAGTGGGTGCAATAGACTTTGCTAGTACGGGGAACTTCTTCTGAATGTTGGCATACTCATCTGCGATGCTATACATGGCTGGATTTCTTAACCAGAAACTTGGTGCTTGTGGGTTTCCTAAGACCAAATATGAGACGTATTATATCATTTTGTGTTGTTTCAATTTTTTGCATCTGGGTCTTTGCACATGCACCATATACGATGAGCCAATAGTCATTATGGGATCATATATGTGATTTATAAAACTGAAGTAATGTTTTCTCCTTACAGCACAAGGGTGTGGAAAGAAGTCTTTTTAGTATATTTGTTTTTCTATAGCATTTTTTTTATTGTTTTTGAAATGTGGATGTGGAAATTAAGTTTTTGGTCAGGCATGAGACCTAGGTAATTAATATGATTATTTTCTGGAATAGTTGTTTTATTTAGAGTTAGTTTTGCATTAACATGGTTACACTTTTAATAAAATTGGATTATTTTTGACTTTGTAGGTGCAATGGGTAAATCTGAATGTTGAGACAATTTTTCCAATTGGAAAAGTGACTTTTGCAGATTTGACTGTGCTATCTTAAGGTGTTGCCAGATGACCATAGCACCAGATCGTCAGCATATTGTAGATTCGTGTGGGGTAGGTTCATGTCCCAGAGATATAGGGCAAACAGGAGGCAACTGAGGACTGCTTCCTGAGGTAGGTCTTTGGTTGTTGTCTTTTTGGGTGAAGATGCTGAACCAACACAAACAATGAAACTTCTCAATTCTCTGAAGGATTTTATAAAAGATACTGGCTTGGGGGATAGTCCAAGATTTGCAAGTTTATTAAGAAGGATTGGGTGATTCACATTGTCATATGCCCCTTCAAAATCTAGGAAAGCTGCAACTAGGACATTATTTTTTGAGAATGATTCATTTATTGCATTTGTTAGCAAAATGAAAGCATCTGTTGAGGAGTGGTGTTTCCTGAATCCACTTTGAGTGTGAGGGATCATATTATTTTTTTCAAAAAACCAGAGGAGTCTGTAATAGATCATTTTCTCCATTATTTTCCCCATCACAGGAGTAATCATTATGGGCCTATAGGACTCAGGGTTATCTTTGGGTTTATTTTTCTTTAGGATTGGTAGGAGGGACGAACATTTCCATATATTGGGGAACATAGAAGATGCCCAAGCGTGATTATAACAATTTAGCATTTCTTGTTTGCATGAAGGGGTCAGATTCTTTATCCATGTAGGGTGTATATTGTCATACCTGCCGCTAGTTTTGGTTCTAATATGATGTATTGCATTATTCATTTCCTGGATTGAAAATGGATTAGTTATATACTCCGATCCTGGGCGTGGTTGGTAACTTGGGTTCATAGGAATTGGGGACATTTTGCTTCGATTATTTGATGTTAGCTTATTAACAAAAAGAGTTGCAAATAGCTTAGCTTTTTCATTATCATTGTCATAATGGGTATTATTATGTATAAGCTCACACAGGAGTGGGTTGGCGTAAATCTTTTTCCCACAGATGTGGCTTATGACTTTATGTATAATTGGCTTCTGTGTTTCTCTGGAGAGCTTATTTGCAAAATTATTCCAGTAATTATATTTAGCATCTATTATAGTCCTTTTTAGATTAGATTCTGCTTGTAATTTTTTTAAATATGTAGTAGGTGATTGTTTTTTATGAATTCTGTCCTAGCTGCCTTTTTTATTCTCCATTTATTTTGACACTCACTTGTCCACCATGCTTTAGGAATCTATTTAGGGTAGGTTTTCTTGGGTATTGTCCTGGGGATAGCATGATTAGCTGTATTTACTAGTAAAGATGTCAATACTTCAGCAAGTGTATCAACTGTTGTGTTTGAAATAAATGAATTTTGGGTGAAACTTGTAATTTCATCATTTAGCTTATTTTGGAACATAGACCAATTTGCTTTAGTGTTGATATATTTGGAGGTATGTGATAGAGTTTCAGCAGGTTCATTTAGGGAGCAAACTATAGCAAAGTGGTCAGTACATACACTATCAATTTTATTTATATAAATTTTATTCAAAATATTTAATAACGCAATTTGTAGGTCAATTGTGGAGAATCTGCCACTTTTGGGGTTGAAATAAGTATTCAGGTTTGGAGGGGTAGCAACAGCTAAATCATTATTATTTGAAGTCATATGCTCAATCAACTTACCAGCTTTATTTGCTGGTTTATTCCTTCACAAAAGGCTGTGGGCATTGAAATCTCCACAAATAATTATATTTTTTAACATATTAGAATTATTTATATAATTAAAGAAATCCGTGGCATCTGTAGTTTGGCCATTAGGGTTATAAAAGCTTATTATGTAGGTTTTTATATTATTCAGCCAAACACTGATACCAATTGCATCAACATCATTAGCAAAATCTGGAAAATTGATGCCACAGAAATTTATATTATTTTTAACTATTAGAGCTACACCATCTCCTTTTCTCTCTGATGATTTATCCTTTCTCAGGATAGTATATCCCAGAGACTTAGTTTGTTGATTTTGGGTTAAATGAGTTTCCTGGAGGCAAGCAATATTTATGGAATTATTATTCATAAAAGATATTAGTTCATTTAGCTTATTTTCTGTGAGTGATCTTATGTTCCACTGGAGTATTGCTATGTGTTGTGTTGTTGATTTATTTTTCATATGACTGTGTATCAATGTTCAACTTTGTTAAAAGTAAAGCAAGATCTTTTTTTGCTTGAATGAGCATATCATCGGGGATGTAGATTTTTGCCAATTCTGCAATGATTTTTGTTTTCTGTAGTTGATTTATGTTCATGGCCTGAACTGCATTACAGTTTAGAATGAATAAGTATATATTTGGGGATTGCATGTTAGGTTGTGCATCCTGTTTGTCAGTTAAGGGATTAATTCCTGGTAGTGTTTCTGGTTTGTTTATTCTTGGGAGGGGGGGCCAGCCTGACCTCATCTCACCGGACAAGGAGGCTTGTTGACTAAGTGATTCCTTCTGATTGGGATCTGAGCTAGGGGGCTTAGAAGATGGTGTTTTATACGGGGTCCTAGATGCATTGGGGGCGTTTGACTTGGGGGTTTTGGTTGGCTTCATTACGGGCTTTATTTGGTATTGTTGGGCAGCATTTGCTTCCATTGCTGCAAAAGGGTATGGAATGGCCTTCTCTGTTGCTATTTGGAGTGTTAGAGCTCTTTTCTTATATGTAGGGCATAGTGATTTATTTGTAGATTCATGTGGGCCTTTGCAGTTGATACATGTAGGCTGAGTGTTGTTGCAAGTTGTCAACGCTTTACAATTACTGCACTCTAGGAGAATTTCATTGCATTTGTTTGTTGTGTGTCCCAGTTTGAGACACTTCTGACACTGGATAGGCTTAGGTTTGTATTCCTTGTGTGGTTTGATTTGCCCAAATAGGAACAACCCTTCTGGGATATTAATTTTTTCCTTCAGTGTCAATAAGAAGGACCTACTTGTTTTTAGACCATTAGAGGTAGGTTTGCGAAGTTTGGTAACATTTTCAATTAGGATTGTGTTGCCAGCCCTATCTGAGAGTCCTTCTTTTAACTCCTGAGTGGTTATTTCTAAGGGAACATTATAAACTACTATTTTTGTTGGTGATTGTTTTGGGTTCCATTTAGATGCATTAATTGGGGTATTCAGAAGGGATTTTAGGTTAATTATTGTGTCTGCTGATTTCTGATCTTGGACAGCTATTAGCAGAGATCCATCACGGTTAATATTAAGGGAGAACATTGATTTTATCAATTTGAAAATTGCAGTAATCTCTTATTGCAGTAATCTTTTTTATTTCAAAGGGGGTAATATGAGAAATGTTAAGGTAAATTCCTAAGTTTTGGTAGGGAGGATCTTGGGTGGGGAGAGGGGAAATGCTTCTGATTGGGGAGATTTTTTTCCTTTTTTTAGAGTTTCTAGAAAGAACCTCTTGAAACCCATTATCATCATTTATAGTGACATTAGCCCCTACACTGATCATTGTCCTATTCTCAGAATTGGAGCTATCATTTGAACTTTGAGATAGTGAACTTGACCAGCCAAAATGGGTATCAGTTTCACTGGTATTTGGGGTGGGATCTGGGGGGACTTTTTTTGGAGGACTTCTAAGCATTGCCTATTGGAAAAAGCTTTAAACGAAACAAAACTAAAACAAGAAGGGATAATACAATGATATCAAACCGTCTGCACTATACTATGGGGAGGAGAAACACCACAGTATAGCCCTGAAGATGATTTGAGCAGGATTGGTTTGGTACAACTGCTGATTAATTGAGAAAATATTTCACAAGAAAATTTATTTTAAATTTCTTAAAATGTTGCTGCTGCGATAAGTCTTCTTCTTCTTCTATTTAACAGCAGGCAGGCTTTTCAGTGATACTATTTAGCCCTTTTCCTTGTGCTTCACTCTGGGCTACAGAGCTACTGGCTTCATTGCCTCATGTTTATTAGATATTTTCAGATACCTTTCAGTAGATCTTTCGACTCTATGAGTTCAATTATGAGTTGATAGATGTCGATTTCTATGCTCAGTGTGCAGGTATAGTTGGCTAGGCTCTTGGCTGATAGTGAGATTGTGTGGTGTTTGAAGCATTTTAACAGTTTGCAAAGCAAGATATGTTGTGGAGACGTCAGCATATTACATTTAAATAGGCAATGGTCAATTGTCTCAATATTCATATTACAATGCCTGCAAAGAGGGGACAGGGGAATTGAGCCACTTGAATTAGAAAACTTATACGAGAATGCAAGAAAATTTAGTCCATTTGTTCCAGAACAAATTCTATGATAAATTTTGGAAAAATACTTATTGGGAAAGGGGGAAAGGATAGGATTAATCTTATCAAAATTAATATCTGATAGTCTCCATCGATAAATATCTCTAATCGGGATTGGTCTCCCACTTGGCTGGTCAATATTTATAGCATGTTTTGGTATTTCATCAACCTGATGATTACCACTTAATTCCAGAGTGGCTAGGAATATACTGAAAATAAGTTTTTATGTCACTTGAAGCAAGATTATCTATAATACTGAGACAATGATAAGTGTCAATGTCCAACTTATACTGAGGAGCTGAGGCCAGCAACTCAAGGCTGGATAAAGAGTCGGAATATACAATCATATTATTTGTATTTGCAATCAAAGGTTGGTTTTCCTTAATGTGTTCTAATGCCATGATTATGGCATTTAACTCAGCAGACATTATAGATAAATTATTATATAATCTCTCGCTCATTGCAACTCTCAGGTGAGGAAGGAAAGCACTACTTGCTACCTTCTCACTCATTTTTGACCCATCAACCAATATTTGAAAGTGATTTTTATAGGTAATTGTATTAAGTTCAGCAAATTTTTTCTGGACAAAAGCAATGGGGGTTAAATCTTTAGTCCACTTTGAGAAATCAGTATTTATTATGGGACATGACCTATTCCATGGAGGGGATTGGGGGAAAGTGGGTGCAATAGACTTTGCTGGTAGCGGGAACTTCTTCTGAATGTTGACATAATCATCTGCAATGCTTCTATACATGGCTGGATTTTTAAGTCAATTATGTAGAGTGTGTGAGCAATTTGATTCAATTTTTGTTAGATATTTTATCAAGAGAAAGCTATATCTTTACCTTATTGCTAATAATCCTCCCTCCATAAGAAGACATTTGGTCCTGGGGGGTTTCCTAAGACCAAATATGAGACGTATTATATCATTTTGTGTTGTTTCAATTTTTTGCATCTGGGTCTTTGCACATGCACCATATACGATGAGCCCATAGTCAATATGGGGTCTTATATGTGATTTATAAAACTGGAGTAAGGTTTTCCCCTTACAACCCCAGGGTGTGGAAAAAAGTCTTTTTAGTATATTTGTTTTTCTATAGCATTTTTTTATTGTGTTTGAAATGTGGAGGTGGAAATTAAGTTTTTGGTCAAGCATGAGACCTAGGTAATTAATATGATTATCTTCTGGAATAGTTGTTTTATTTAGAGTTAGTTTTGCATTAAAGTGGTTTTGCTTTCGGTGAAATTGGATTATTTTTGACTTGGTAGGTGCAATGGGTAAATCTGAATGTTGCCAAACATGATAAGTCTTCTTCTTCTTCTAATTCACAGCATGCGGGCTATTCAGTTGATACTATTTAGCCCTTTTCTTTTTGCTTCACTCTGTGGGCAACAGAGCTACTGGCTTTGTTGTCTCTTATTTATTAGATATTCTCAGATATCTTTCACTAGATCTTTCGACTCAATTAGTTCAAATATAAGATGATAGATATCGATTTCTGTGCTCTGTGTGCAGGTATAGTTGGCTAGGCTCTTGGCTGATAGTGAGATTTTGTGGTGTTTGAAGCATTTTAACAGTTTACAAATCAAGGTATATTGTGCAGACGTCAGCATATTACATTCAAATAGGCATTGGTCCATTGTTTCATTATTCATATTACAATGCCTGCAAAGAGGGGACAGGGGAATTGAACCACTTGAATTAGAAAACTTATATGAGAATGCAAGAAAATAAGTCTTCTTCTTCTTCTAATTCACAGCAGGCGGGCTATTCATTTAATACTATTTAGCCATTTTCTTTTTGCTTCACTCTGTGGGCTACAGAGCTACTGGCTTGGTCCTCTCTTATTTATTAGATATTGTCAGATATCTTTCAGTAGATCTTTTGACTCAAGGAGTTCAAATATAAGATGATAGATAAGTGCCAAACACCTAAAGGTTGATCTTCTTCTTCTTCTATTTAACAGCAGGCGGGCTTTTCAGTGATACTATTTAGCCCTTTTCCTTTTGCGTCACTCTGTGGGCTACAGAGCTACTGGCCTGATTGCCTCATGATTATTAGATATTTTCAGATATCTTTCAGTAGATCTTTTGACTCTAGTGAGTTCAATTATTTGAGTTGATAGATGTCGATTTCTATGCTCTGTGTGCAGGTATAGTTGGCTAGGCTCTTGGCTGATAGTGAGATTGTGTGGTGTTTGAAGCATTTTAACAGTTTGCAAAGCAAGATATGTTGTGCAGACGTCAGCATATTACATTCAAATAGGCAATGGTCTATTGTTTCATTATTCATATTGTAATGCCTACAAAGAGGGGACATGGGAATTTAACCCCTTGAATTAGAAAACTTATACGAGAATACAAGAAAATTTAGTCCATTTGTTCCAGAACGAATTGTATGATAAATTTTAGAAAAATACTTATTGGGAAAGGGGGAAAGAATAGAATTAATCTTACTAAAAATTAATATCTGATAGTCTCCATCGATAAATATCTCTAATCGGGATTGGTCTCCCACTTGGCTGGTCAATATTTATAGCATTTTTTGGTATTTTATCAACCTGATGATTATCACTTATGCCAGAGTGGCTAGGAATATACTGAAAATAAGTTTTTATGTCACTTGAAGCAAGATTATCTATAATACTGAGACAATGATAAGTGTCAATGTCCAACTTATACTGAGGAGCTGATGCCAGCAACTCAAGGCTGGATAAAGAGTCGGAATATACAATAATATTATTTGAATTTGCAATCAAAGCTTGGTTTTCCTTAATGTGTTCTAATGCCATGATTATGGCATTTAACTCAGCGGACATTATAGATGAATTATTATATAATCTCTCGCCCATTGCAATTCTCAGGTGAGGAAGGAAAGCACCACTTGCTACCTTCTCATTCATTTTTGACCCATCAACAAATATTTGGAAGTGATTTTTATAGGTAATTGTATTAAGTTCAGCAAATTTTTTCTGGACAAAAGCAATGGGGGTTAAATCTTTAGTCCACTTTGAGAAATCAGTATTTATTATGGGACTTGACCTATTCCATGGAGGGGATTGGGGGAAAGTGGGTGCAATAGACTTTGCTGGTAGCGGGAACTTCTTCTGAATGTTGGCATACTCATCTGCGATGCGTATATACATGGCGGGATTTTTTAGTCAATTATGTAGGGTGTGTGAGCTATTTAATTCAATTTTTTTTAGATATTTTGTCAAGAGAAGACTACGTTCTTCCCTTTTTGTTAATAAACCCTTTTCCATAAGCAGAAATTTGGTACTGGTGGGTTTCCTAAGACCAAATATGAGACGGATTATATCATTTTGTGTTGTTTCAATTTTTTGCATCTGGGTCTTTGCACATGCACCATATACGATGAGCCCATAGTCAATATGGGGTCGTATATGTGATTTATAAAACTGGAGTAAGGTTTTCTTCTTACAACCCCAGGGTGTGGAAAGAAGTTTTTTTAGTATATTTGTTTTTCTAAAGCATTTTTTTGTCGTGTTTGAAATGTGGAGGTGGAAATTAAGTTTTTGGTCAAGCATGAGGCCTAGGTAATTAATATGATTATCTTCTGGAATAGTTGTTTTATTTAGAGTTAGTTTTGCATTAACAGTGGTTTCGCTTTCGGTGAAATTGGATTATTTTTGACTTGGTAGGTGCAATGGGTAAATCTGAATGTTGCCAAACATGATAAGTCTTCTTCTTCTTCTAATTCACAGCATGCGGGCTATTCAGTTGATACTATTTAGCCCTTTTCTTTTTGCTTCACTCTGTGGGCAACAGAGCTACTGGCTTTGTTGTCTCTTATTTATTAGATATTCTCAGATATCTTTCACTAGATCTTTCGACTCAATTCGTTCAAATATAAGATGATAGATATCAATTTCTGTGCTCTGTGTGCAGGTATAGTTGGCAAGGCTCTTGGCTGATAGTGAGATTTTGTGGTGTTTGAAGCATTTTAACAGTTTAAAAAGCAAGGTATATTGTGCAGACGTCAGCATATTACATTCAAATAGGCAATGGTCAATTGTTTCATTATTCATATTACAATGCCTGCAAAGAGGGGACAGGGGAATTGAACCACTTGAATTAGAAAACTTATATGAGAATGCAAGAAAATAAGTCTTCTTCTTCTTCTATTTAACAGCAGGCGGGCTATTCATTTAATACTATTTAGCCATTTTCTTTTTGCTTCACTCTGTGGGCTACAGAGCTACTGGCTTGGTCCTCTCTTATTTATTAGATATTGTCAGATATCTTTCAGTAGATCTTTTGACTCAAGGAGTTCAAATATAAGATGATAGATAAGTGCCAAACACCTAAAGGTTGATCTTCTTCTTCTTCTATTTAACAGCAGGCGGGCTTTTCAGTAATACTATTTAGCCCTTTTCCTTTTGCTTCACTCTGTGGGCTAAAGAGCCACTGGCTTGATTGCCTCATAATTATTAGAAATTTTCAGATATCTTTCAGTAGATCTTTTGACTCAGGGAGTTCAATTATTAGATGATAGATGTCGATTTCTATGCTCTGTGTGCAGGTATAGTTGGCTAGGCTCTTGGCTGATAGTGAGATTTTGTGGTGTTTGAAGCATTTTAACAGTTTACAAAGCAAAGTATGTTGTGCAGACGTCAGCATATTACAATCAAATAGGCAATGGTCAATTGTTTCATTATTCATATTATAATGCCTGCAAAGAGGGGACAGGGGAATTGAACCACTTGAATTAGAAAACTTATACAGAGAATGCAAGAAAATTTAGTCCATTTGTTCCAGAACAAATTCTATGATAAATTTTAGAAAAATACTTATTGGGAAAGGGGGAAAGGCTAGGATTATTCTTATTAAAATTAGTATCTGATAGTCTCCATCGGTAAATATCTCTAATGGGGATTGGTCTCCCACTTGGCTGGTCAATATTTATAGCATTTTTTGCTATTTCATCAACCAGATGATTATCACTTATGCCAGAGTGGCTAGGAATATACTAAAAATAAGTTCCTATGCCACTTGAAGCAAAATTATCTATAATACTGAGACAATGATAAGTGTCAATGTCCAACTTATACTGAGGAGCTGAGGCCATCAACTCAAGGCTTGATAAAGAGTCGGAATATATAATAATATTATTTGAATTTGCAATCAGAGGTTGGTTATCCTTAAGGTGTTCTAATGCCACGATTATGGCATTTAACTCAGCAGACATTATAGATAAATTATTATTATAATCTCTCGCCCATTGCAATTATTAGGTGGGGAAGAAAAGCACCTCCTACTACCTTCTCACTCATTTTTTACCCATCAACCAATATTTGGAAGTGATTTTTATAGGTAATTGTATTAAGTTCAGCAAATTTTTTCTGGACAATAGGGATGGGAGTAAAATCTTTATTCCACTTTGAGAAATCAGTATTTATTCTGGGAATTGACCAATTCCATGGAGCGGATTGGGGGAAAGTAGGTGCAATAGACTTTGCCGGTACGGGGAACTTCTTCTGAATATTGGCATACTCATCTGCAATGCCTCTATACATGAGCAGATACATAAGCAGAAACTTGGTGCTTGTGGGTTTCCTAAGACCAAATATGAGATGTATTATATCATTTTGTGTTGTTTCAATTTTTTGCATCTGGGTCTTTGCATATGCACCATAGATAATGAGCCCATAGTTAATATGTGGTCTTATATGTGATTTATAAAACTGGAGTAAGGTTTTCTCCTTACATCCCCAGGGTGTGGAAAGAAGTCTTTTTAGTATATTTGTTTTCCTATAGCATTTTTTTATTTTGTTTGAAATGTGGAGATGGAAATTAAGTTTTTCGTCAAGCATGAGACTTGCGTAATTAATATGATTATTTTCTGGAATAGTTGTTCCATTTAGAGTTAGTTTTGCATTAATATGGTTTCGCTTTCGGTGGAATTGGATTATTTTTGACTTGGTAGGTGTAATGAATAAATGTGAACGTTGAGAGAATTTTTCAAATTGGAAAAGTGACTTTGCAGATTTGACTGTGCTATCTCAAAGGTGTTGCCAGATGACCATAGCACCAGATCGTCAGCATATTGTAGATTCGTGTGGGGGGGGGTTCATGTCCCAGAGATATAGGGCAAAGAGGAGGCAACTGAGGACTGCTCCCTGAGGTAGGCCTTTGGTTGTTGTCTTTTGGGGTGAAGAGGCTGAACCAACACAAACAATGAAACTTCGCACTTCTATGAAGGATTTTATAAAAGTTACTAGCTTGGGGGTAGTCCAAGGTTTGCAAGTTTGTTTAGAAGGATTTGGTGGTTTACATTGTCATATGCCCCTTCAAAATCTAGGAAAGCTGCAACTAGGACATTATTTTTTAGAATGAATCATTTATTGCATTTGTTAGCAAAATGAAAGCATCTGTTGAGGAGTGGTGTTTCTTGAATCCAGTTTGGGTGCAAGGGATCATATTGTTTTTTTCAACAAACCAGAGGAGTCTGTAATAGATCATTTTCTCCATTATTTTCCCCATCACAGGAGTAATCATTATGGGCCTATAGGACTCAGGGTTCCCTTTGGGTTTATTTTTCTTTAGGATTGGTAGGAGGGACGAACATTTCCATATATTGGGGAACATAGAAGATGCTAAGCATGATTATGACAATTTAGCAGTTCCTGTTTGTATGAAGGGGTGAGATTCTTTTATCCATGAAGGGTGTATATTGTCATAGCTGCCACTGGTTTTGGTCCCAATATGATGTATTGCATTATTCATTTCCTGGATTGGAAAATGGACTAGTTATATACTTGGATCCTGGGTGTGGTTGGTAACTTGGGTTCATAGGAACTGGGGACATTTTGCTTTGATTATTTGATGTTAGCTTATTAACAAAGAGAGTTGCAAATAGCTTAGCCTTTTCATTATCATTGTCATAATGGGTATTATTATGTATAAGCTCATACAGGAGTGGGTTGGGGGAAGTCTTTTTCCCACAGATGTGGCTTATGACTTTATGTATAATTGGCTCATGTGTTTCTCTGGAGAGATTATTTGCAAAATTATTCCAGTAATTATATTTAGCATCTATCATAGTCCTTTTTAGATTAGATTCTGCTTGTAATTTTTTTTAAATATGTAGTAGGTGATGGGTTTTTTTATGAATACTCTCCTAGCTTCCTTTTTTGTTCTCCATTTCTTTAAGAACTCGTTTCTTCATCATGCTTTTAAGAATGTGACCAGGGAATGTTTTCTTGGGTTTTATCCTGAAAATAGTATGAATTACTATATTTATTTGTAATGATGCCAAGACCTTAGCA